>NC_079455.1:16079986-16099986 GCF_903798145.1 Danio aesculapii | reverse complement strand
TTTTTTTTTTCCTTTTTTAAATATTTCCCAAATTATGTTTAACAGAGCAAGGAAACTTTTATGGTATATCTGATAATATTTTTTCTTCTGGAGAAAGTCTTATTTGTTTTATTTCAGATAGAATATAAGCTGTTTAAAATTTTTTGAAAACCATTTTAAGGTCAAAATTATTAGCCCCTTTGAGCTATATTTTTTTCGATAGTCTACAGAACAGACCATCGATATACAATAACTTGTCTAGTTACCCTAACCTGCCTAATTATCTTATTTAATCTAGTTAAGCTTTTAAATGTCACTTTAAGCTGTATAATAGTGTCTTGAAAAACATCTGGTAAAATATTATTTACTGTCATCATGACAAAGATAAAATAAATCAGTTATTAGAGATGAGTTATTAAAACTATTATGTTTAGAAATTTGCTGAAATAATCTCTCTGTTAAACAGAAATTAGGACAAAAATAAACAAGGGGGCTAATAAATCTGACTTCAACTGTATTTTTTTTTTTTTTTTTTTGTAAATATGTACAAACTTAGTACAAGAGAGTACATCTCACAACAATTATGAACACAATAAAAATAAATAAAATAAAATGAGAAAAATGATCTTAGTTATACAAGCAAAGTATAATCAGATGCCAGGGGTAAAAAAGGTAAAACAAAATAAATGGGTAAGATAATAAATAAATTAATAAAAAAACATTGATTTAATCAAATGAAATTAACATAATGCTTCACATGGTTGTTTTTTTTTTTTTTTTTTTTTCGCTTTTCTGTTTCTAATGTTACATGTAGTACCATATTGTTTAATCTCCTAAAATGTTCACAATTTGGCTCAGCTTTGGCCCATTTCTTGACATGAATATGGTATTTTCCAAGTAATATTATTAGTTGTACAAGAAAATAAGTTGTACTTTTTAAATCAATTCCATCTTGAACTAAAGCAAACATGACATCATATAATCCAATTTGTATTCGTGTACCAAATGTCCTTGAAATAAAGTTAGAAACATCAATCCAAAATAGTCTTGAGTATACACATTGAAAAAACAGATGAGTAGATTCTTTAACAATACCACCAAAATCGCAAAATCGAGTTTTCTCTATTAACTTCAAACACTTTTACAGGATCAATTCTGTGTACTATTTTAAATGAAATTAAAACATTTAGTTGTTGGTAACCATACAGGCGTGGCATCGTAGAGGCGCGTCCGCAAAGAGGCGCGGTCACAACGCGCTCCTATTTAGTGGTCAGCTGATATGACAGTAGCAGGGACTCTGCGTGACACCACCGCGTGCGTTTGTAACTTTAATCGAGAAGCCTTGTTTTGTTTGTGGCTGTTGCTAAAACTCTTTACTGCCGACTTCATACACGCCATAAAACTAGCAAAACAGTGAAAGACCGCAGAGGAAGTAACGTTACCAGGACTATTTGCTGAAAATAACCTAATTTTTCATTCAAAGGTAAAAAAAAAAAAAGTATTTTCTTTGGCTTTTCTTTGAACATTTACGTTTTCTAATTAAAACATTTCGTTTTAGATAGGCCTATAACTTGGTGTAAATGCTAAAGAATACGCTTGTTTGCTGGTTTTGTTATACTGTCCATCTAGACTTGGCAGTCTTCAGCGTGCCCCTACACCTTACACTAGAGCAACTATGAATGGAGGTACAGTTGGTTTTATATTCGCACATTCGTTCATTTAGAAGTCTCTGTATTTTATACCATGTTACTTTGAATATTCGATCAGAATTAGCATGCAAGTATGACTTCTAAACAACATTTACACTATCTAATTCACTGTGAACAATGTTGTGCTTTGATAGTCATTTGCTGCTAATATGATTTCCCTATTTAGTATATGCAAAGAATACTTTTCTGAAATTATATTATCAAGGAGAATGTCTGAATATCCGAATATTAAACCAACTTTACCTCTTACCTCTTAAGATAATCTACTTTACCTTTACTATGACGCACAGAAAATAGTTGTTTTCTGTGTTTGACTATGGAATTATAGTAATGTTCTCTTGCAGTATGTATCAAGTCATTGATACTATACCGTATGACATGATTATTGAAGTTTTTGCATTTGCATTGCTGTGTGGTGTTTTCAAATGTGTCATAAGATGTTGACCGCTGGTTGGCAGAACAAACATCTTCTTGTGAATGAATCCACTGACAGTCGCCTGATTTCCATTAACCTATATTCTTATTTGCGGGTTTGCAACAGTACTTTCTCTATCACAGAGAGTGGTAAAAGCACAACGCATGTACTTGACACTATATCATCCAACACAGACATCAGTTCTTCTGTCACACTGTGCTTATTTCATCTGGCATGTCTTGGTTTAATTGGTTATCAGGGCGTAATGTTATTCCTCAGGCAATTTGATTGGTCATTTATCCTCTAATTATCAGAGTGACTTAGCGAAATGTTTCAAATAGCTTTGTTTGTGAAATTGTGTCAATTATAAACCTGTTCACCCGCACTTGATGGACCGTTAGTCATGCACAGTTCGGAGAAGGAAGCATTACTCAAACGTTTCATCGAGGATGAGCTACTTCTAGGAAATGTTTAAAGCCTTAGTGAACGGAGAGCATTTTAATGAAACACTACATAATCTAGTTATTAATTATGGTCACCAGTTTCCCATTCAATTTTCTCTGATTGTGTTAGACCAATTTCTTTATTCCAGATGACAAAGAATAAAAATTGCAGTAAACAGTGGAACTGATTGTGCTGTGTGTTAGACAATATTGAAATATGATAAAATGAAATATGATGACCACACCTGCTCTTACCTGTAAAATGAGGTTGATACTCCCTTTTCTGTTCAGCCTCTTGTCAGTTCTTGTCTTTGTGTTTTTTTTTTTTTTTCTGGTGACATTTCTCTGAAAACTACTTAAAGCGTTTTGGTTTGTGCGTGTGTGTGTGTGTGTGTAAGTAATATATTCATGTGTATAAGCAAAGTGTGCCTACACGCACAAGGAGTTTGTTTTGGCTACAGAAGCTTCCAGTGTACATAAAGTGACAAGTGACAACACGAAAATAAATATGAACAAAGACGACGACCATTAAACAGAGTTGCAATTAGACAAAAAGCTCTGGATGTTGAATTGTATGTCCAGATTTGTTATAAAAATACAAGTTATAAGGTGCAGTGTACAAATGCGTATGAGAAAGTATTGCATTGTATATTGTTATAGGTGCTGTGCATGTACAAGTGCGTATGAGATTAACTCCATCTATCCATCATTTGGTTTTGTATGGTCTCTGTGTTGTCTGACCAATCAATGTGTTGCAAGCTTGTTTCATTCAAGATCATTAAATCTTATAGCTAATGCCCTCGTTTCACTCACTAACACTAAGGTTATATGTGAGGGCTAATGCTATTTCCACTGACAGTATATTCCTACTTGTGAGGTTCAAACATGGTTCCCTAATACACAAATTAAAAAACAAAATACTTGTTTACTTAACACTCATACATATGACACTACTTCAATCCCTGAAAGATGAGACAAGCCCATATAAGTTTATTTGTTAACTGACACATTTTTACATGTTTGTCTTAAGAATACTGATGTTCTTGTAATTGTAAGTATTAACACAATACTAGAAAGAGAGAGAGAGAGGAGATGTCACCCAAAAAGACAAGAAATGACATGAGACTGAACTAAACGTCGAGTTTAATCTTGGTTAACAAAGAAATTGAATGGGGAAACTGGTGGCCATAATCAATACCATTACCAGTAACCAAAAATTACTAAGGGTGTGGACAATGCTAGACTAGGAATAGGCATGAGCCGGTATATGATTCTGACGCTATGATAACCTTGAACATAAATTTCACGGTATTGAGATTACTGCTCTAAAATATATTCTTTTTAAATGTCTGAGTAAAAAAAACAACCTGTTTTTCAATTTGAACACATTATCTTTTAATTTGGGAAACATTTATAATATTTTGGAACAGTAAACATGTCAGGCTAAATAATGAAAATTAATTATTGACGTCTGTGGTCTTCATTTGTTTCAAAAACACTGTTTTTTTTTTTTTTTTTTTTTACAATTTAAAACGCCATCTTTGGATATATTTTCTGCTGGAGCTACTGTTGTCCTAAAAAAAAAAAAATAAATAAATAAATTTAAATAAAAAAAAATCTTACTTATACCTTAGGAACGGTTTTACAGAAAAATTTGACTGTTTTAAAACCTTGAATTTTCCAAACCGTGGTATATCTTGAACACTGTTATCATCCCATGCCTAACTAGGAATCTGTGTTTCCATTTAAAATGCTCTTCATTCACACTAGGGCTTGCAGGTATTTCCTAGAAGTTGCTTGATCATGCGGACACATCTGAAAGTGGCCACTTCTTTGAACTGTGCAGAGTCAAAGCTGTTTAGGAACTACATATGAACATTTGAAGTATGTAACAATTTTCTTTGGAATGCTGTTGGCAAAAACTGGCAAAACACAAATGAAACCGATTTCTTAAAATTATGCATTACATAAAAATTTTAATGTATTATTAATATATAGTTAAATTAAAAAGAAAAATCATAATATCAAATGCAGTCCTTTTGAATCATAAATGATTTCCTCAAAAAAACATTAAAAAAAAAACATCTTACTGACTAGAAATTGTGAAACAGAAATCATACCAAATATTTTCAGAGACTGTACAAATGCAGAGACGTATGCAATTTTAAAGGTGCAGTAAGTTTGACACCCAGTGGTTGAACTAGGTAATGCACTCCCGGTTCAAAACACACACACAAGCGCAGGTTGCCAGGTTAATGATACCAAAAGCAGTGTGCCTGACTGTCGAGCCTGAAGGCTGATTTTAAATCATGTTATAAATAAAAGCATCAGCAGGAGATAGAAGGAATATTTTACATGTTAAAAGAAGGTTTTTGTTCTAACCAACAACTGAAATTTATATTTTAGAAGCGGTTTCAATTTCTTGCAGCTAAACAACGGGATAAACTAACAATGTTTATCTCAGGTACACCTCATGTGCTTTACTCTGCGTTAAATGCTAATAATGTGAGTTTGAATGCCATTTTACTTGACATTTATTGCCGTATTTCTGAAAGCAGCAGCAGATAGTTCACCTCAGATCTTGAAAATAAAATAAATAGTTTTGAAATTGAACCTCAGAACTGATCCTGTTCAAGTGAACACATATCAGTGATTCATCATGTACATTTAATGATGTTAAAGAGGTTTCATGTGTATTTATTATAAACCTTACCATTTTGTTGGAGTGCAGTGAGTGTGCTATTCTGTGCTTCTGAATGTCTGTATTTAAATTTCTTTTGTGTGGTGCAAACAGCTAAATTGTTTATCACTGCAAATCTCGTCACGTAGCGTGTTTTTAGGACACAGGGTTACAATATATCCTGCTCACCTAATGTTTACGTTAGTAATGTATATACTATTTGCTAATTAATAACCTCATATGGAACTCTGAATCTGCGTCTCATTTCAGAGTCTGCTACTGTCCACCAGAGGTCGCATTTCAGTCACAGACATTACTTTGAGAGCCGTCCTGACTGATGAATAAAATGCACTGCTTCCCACAAAGGCAACCAGGGGTCCTGAAATATAATTGGCTAAACTGGCAATGGGCCGGTTAAAGGGACCAAAACAAAGCTAGACATTCCAACACGTAATGCACATTTTCAAAGCAGAATATCTGACTTCAGCATTGTTTTTCAGATAAGCAAGAATGTTCACTTGGCATGTTTATTAATATCTGCAAACGTATTATGGTATTTTTATACCTTCGAGTCAAAAACGTTTAACTTTTAGCTCGTACTATGTTCTGTTTCACCATGCTAATGACATCATACATGGTCCACCTTTACGCTTTGAGCTTATACAAAACAGGTAAACACCAAAGATGATTTAACATGTTGTTTTATTATAATGCACAGAGCAGCATTATAACAGAAGATTAAAACATATTTAGTCTGACTTATTAAATCCTTCGCTTCTATCATATCAATTTTCTCATATCAGCAGCTGCTTCAATGCTCTTATTTAGCTTTGACTGCTTTCAGTCTTGCTCTACTTCATACTACCAGTTTTGAATACCTTAGCTCATCCATCAACATGATTTCTGCAGGAGTCCCGAAGGATGTAGTGAAGAACACAACTCTGTCATGAAATTATGCCTTTGTTTGTTGTGAATACGTGCTCTCTAGTGGATGAAAATGACATGCTGTGCCTTTAATTCAATTTATCTTTATTTCTATAGCGCTTTTACAATGTAGATTGTCAAAGCAGCTTAACATAGACTTTCTAGTAAATTGAGAATGTGTCAGTCCAGTTTTGAGAGTTGAAGTTCAGTTCAGTGTGGTTTCATTTTCACTGCTTATAGTCCAAACACTAAAGAGCAAATCCTGGATGCGCAGCTCCACCAGTCTTAACCAAGCAAGGCGAGGAACAAACTTCACCAATTAATAAAGTGAAGGAAAAAAAAACTTGAGAGAGACCAGGCTCTGTTGGGCACGACCATTTCTCCTCTGGCCAAACTTCTTGTGCAGAGCTGCAGTCTAGGCGCTACGGGCTGGAGAACACTGGACGTCTATTGTGGAGAACTGCAGGTTAGAGTAGGTCATCGGCGGGTTTTCAGGCAGGCACAGGGGTTCAATGCGGAGACTCGTCTGTCTTTCAGGAATAAGTTTCATGCTCTTCACTCCTCCATGAGCACCACAGCATCAGCTCAGGATACGGCCTGGTTCAAGATTATGGATACCATGGCATCGTTTCTTCAAAGGTCTTGGATCGCACCAATGGCACTGCATAATCTCTAGGGGCCTCGGGATGACTATCTCCAGGTCAAAATAGATAATAATGAAAATAGTTGCTGTAGCTGCTGTTTATAGTTAAACGGGATGCAACAATGAAGTGTTATAAATGAAAAAAGTAGTTACATAAACAAACATTGAAACATGCATGTAAAGCATATGAGAGTTTGTAACAATGTCTTGTGCGTTAAAAAAAGTGTCTGAGTCTCGGACATTATCAGGAAGGCTATTCCAGAATTTAGGAGCCATAAACAAGAAGGCTTGACCTCCTTTAGTAGACTTTGCTAGTACTACCAGAAGCCCTGAGTTTTGAGATCTTAAATAGGGGGTTAGATTGTAGTGAGACAGAAGGTTGGTTAGATAAACAGGAGCTAGATTATTTAAAGCTTTATAGGTAAGAAGTAATTTTATTATTCATATGGAACTTAATTCATATGGAATAGCACTGTAAGGAGGATAAAATTGGGGTGAAATGATCATATTTTCTAGACCTGTTAAGAACTCTGGCAGCTGCATTTTGTACTAACTGAAGTTTATTAATAGAAGATGCTGGGAAACCAGCGAACAGAGAATTACAGTAGTCCAGCCTTGAAGTCATAAAAGCATGGACTAGCTTTTCTGCATCTGAGATGGATAGCATACTTCATAACTTGGCGATATTTCTCAGATCAAAGAAGGTGGATTTTGTGACACGGGAGACATGATTTTCAGAAGTTAAGTTGCTGTCTAATATAAAACCCATATCTTTTACAGTAGAGCTAATGTTAACTTTGCATCCCTCTAATTGCAGGTCGAGTTGTGAGATCTGCTGTGTACAGGATTTAGGCCCAATAAGTAATAATTCTGTTTTGTCTTAATTTAACAGAAGAAAATTGTTGGTCATCCAGTCTTTAACATTTTTAATACACTCAGCAGAGTAATACACAAGGTTTAACAAGATGAAACAAAATGGAAAAAATCTTAATGCTCCACATTATATCCATGCGACTTAACTTCCTGTCACAGTTTCAGTGGTTTAAATCATTTTGTCATTGCTCTTTGTCAGGCCACCTCAAGAGGTGCAGTGTGTAGATGAATTACGAGCAGCCTCCTGCTTACATGGGGCCTGGTCCTGCTCCAGGATACCCACCTCAGGGATACCCACCACAGGGCTACCCACAACAGGGCTACCCAAACTACCCTCCTGGACCCTCCGGCCCCTATCCAGCCCAGCCAGGATACCAGGGATACCCACAACCACAACCAGGACCTCCTACTAACACTGGTAAGGGATTTGATTTTGAAAGTTGAGCATACTCTCATTTAAACATTCATTGGTTAACCTTCAGTCAAACATCCTCAAAATCAGTCTCATTTCATTTTTACCCATGAGTTCAACAGATTTAACAAAATGCAGTTAGTTGAAATGTTTTTGCAAAAGTCATTTCATTTGTGTGTTCATTATACTTTTTCCTGATGCCATTTTGTTTGTTTAAAGGGCACCTATTTTACCCCTTTTTCAAGATTTAAGATAATATGTTCCATTTACATATATTTCAGTTATAGAAAACGAGTGCATGTTTTTACCAAAACTAATATTGGATTTTTTTAATACCAAAAATTATGGCCATTTTCTCTAAAGAAGTTGTTACTCCGCCCCATTTAGAGCGCCATTATGGAGGTTTTAGATTATAACTAACATGTTCAGCTATGAGTTATGTCATTGTTCGGGAAAACACACCCCTGATTGTGTCCATTAATATGTCCTAAAATGTTCAGTGTGATCTCAGTGTGCGTCTTCTTGGGTATATTTATACAGGAATAACTTGATGACATTAAAATCATCATTTAATAATTCCATTGGAGGCCAAAATGCCTCATTTTAAAAATGAATACTTTTGTCAAAACAACTACTCAAGTAGCCATTTGTCAGCGAGATGTTTTGGTAATATAAATACAATTTATTATTATTATCTCTTGTTCTTTTATACATTGTAACAAGCTTGTCAGATTGGATATGAAGTAAAATGGGATCTCTCCTCTTTGACTGGTATAATGTGAGCTGTGTGTGTGTGTTTTTTTTTTTCTCTAGTGTTTGTTGTGGAGCAGAACAGGCGGGATCATCATCATCATTCTGAAGAGAAGGCTTGTCTAGCCACATGTTGGGCAGCTTTGTGTTGCTGTTGTCTTTGTGAGATGTGCTTTTGAGTACTGAAAGTTAATGAACCAAAAGCAATGTTTGTCTTAAGCACCTCTTTATATTCCTTCAATGCGAGAAAAGACTTCCTACACGCATTGATCTTTTTGCATTGACTCATTAAACAGTGATGTTGTTGTTGTTGTTGTTTTATTTGTTGTTTAACAGTTATGCAAATGTCATCTTTATTAATGAATGCAAAAACTGAATGTCTGGTTGGGTCAAGAATAGATTTGATAATCAAAGTGACTTCCAATCTGTGAATGTTTGGTCTGTCTTAATGCAAGGAATTTTTCTAATAATAAAAACAATGGAAATAATCCATGCCATCTGTTTTGTTTATTCTCGCATGTTTAATCTAAAGGTCTGGGTGCCCACACAAATTAAGTGATGTCTGAAGAGCAACACCAAGCCACACTGTTTACAAATTGAGAAATTTATAGTTTAAGCATTTTTAGTTGCGGTACAAGTATTTTGACACTTTTTATATATATTTTTCCATATTTAGATCCAATTGCACATCTTTAAAGTCCCCAAGAAATCAAAACTAAACAAATGATTTTGTTAGCTCATATTGTTAGTTTTATGGTGAACAATTCATCTGTGCATGTCATTATGAAAAAAAGTTTGCCCTTGTAATCTTCAATTAAAAACTGAATGCATTTCCTGTTTGTTTTTAGTTTTATACTCATTTAGATTGTGATTTTGAGGTACTGGGGTTGGCTAACATACTTAACTACGCTGGTTCAACTGTCAGTTTTGACAACAAACAGAAATGGTGAGCAGAGGCCTGTTTCAGTAAGGAGGTTCAACCAACTCGGAGTTTAAACTTGAACGTTGAGTTCCTTTATCAAGTTTTTTTTTTCCCCTAGTTATTTAGTTTTCGGTATCAGAACAGCTGATCTGAGTTCAGTCAATCAAATCTGAGTAGACTGAAGCTGCGGTCACACTGGGCTTTTCCTCCCATGGACTTCCAATCATACGCATGCAAATGCGTTAGACCGGAAATGCAGGGTCATGCGTTAAGTTTCGAAGTTCGCTGCGTTGCAAAGTTCAAGCTTGGTGAACTCTGACCTGCGAAACGGCATCACTTGACTGTGTGAGACCAATCGAGGATCAAAACATGACCTTACTGGACAGAATTTTAAAACATGGAGCAATCGCTCGCTTTTTTAAATATCTAATCATCTTATTTAATCCCGCCTCTTTTCTCAGCGCCGTACGACAGAATTGGTCCTCGATTGGTCTCACACAGTCAAGTGATGCGATTACGCAGGTCAGAGTTCATCAAGCTTGAACTTTGCACCGCAGCGAACTGCGAAACTTAACGCATGACCCTGTGTTTCCGGTCTGACGCATTCGCGTGCGTATGAATGGAAGTCTATGGGAGGAAAAGCCTAGTGTGACCGCAGCTTCAAGCTATAGTCACACTAGGCTTTGTGTGTGCGAAATTCTGTCGTACGGCGCTGCAAAAAGGGGCGGGATTATACAAGATGAGTAGACATTAAAAAAGCGAGCGATTGCTCCATGTTTTAAATTTCTGTACAGAGAGGTCATGTTTTGATCCTCGATTGGTCTCACACAGTTGTTCAAGCTTGGTGAACTCTGACCTGCGAAATCGCATCACTTGACTGTGTGAGACCAATCGAGGATCAAAACATGACCTCTGGACAGAAATTTAAAACATGGAGCAATCGCTCGCTTGTTTTAATGTCTAATCATCTTGTTTAATCCTGCCCCTTTTTGCAGCACCGCATGACAGAATTTCGCGAGCTCAAACTCTGGTGTGACCGCAGCTTAAAGCGAACACAGAGACACTATAAAAAGGCATTATCAATAGAGCATTATTAATGGAGTCACCATAGCAACATCTGAAAAAATAGACCCTAACCCTTTCTTTCTCCAGCTGAACTTGATGTGCTCATGCAAAGTTATAGCAAATGACCATATATTTAAAAAAAAAAAAAAAAAACAGCCCCACTGCATTGGCGAAACAGAGACATTTAGCGTGGGAAAACATAGCTGCTCAAGTAATTTTGCCAAAAAAGGACAAGCTATTCTCGTAACTTTGTTCTTTGTGTGACTGAAATGTAGGCAATGAATGACTAAGGCGAGGAATCTGACAGAAACTCTGAGTTTAGAGAATAAAACCTGCTCCTGACCAGGTTAGGTTCACAGAGTAGGTTACCACGGTAACTGACTCGGAGTAAAAGTGCTTTCTCGAGTTTGACAAACCTGATATTTTGAAATGGAAAATCATTCTCATTTCAGGGTTAACATATTGAGTTTTCACTTGACCTGCTTTCTGAAACTGGGCCCAGGAGAAGTCTGTTAGGTTGTAATGACTCTTATAAAACCCGTTTCCCGATTTTTCTGAATGAAATGTCTACTTTACTACATCCATTCAGCCAGTGGTAGAAAAAAAAACAAGCCACGCTTACTGTTTGCTCATTTAAAATTCAGTTTCTAACAATACGAAAAAAATAACGGTCACAGTCTTCCGGTTCATCGGGACATTTAAACACTATATTAGCCAACAGCTAATACTTTTCCCAAAAAGTATAATTAATATTTAACTGAGGCTTATTTATCCATGTTTCAGCAATACAGTTAATGTGGAATAGAGGCTTGTCTATTTTCCTTAATGCTTCATATTCAGTGTTGATAGTTGGACTGATATTTGAACATATGAAAACATTTTTGGCCTGAGTCTGACCCGAAGCTCGTCTTTTTTTTCTGACAAACAACTTATACCGTTAGAGCCATTAAAATAGACCAGATTGTGTTTAATAGAAAGCTGATGCTTTTCGTTTTTATTTATTTATTTATTTATTTATTTATTTATTATATCTGAATGATTTAGAGGTTTGTTTGTTTGTTTGTTTTTCTAAATGTAATTTTATTTTTTTTAAGTGACATTGATATCCAAGCGGTATGTGGTCCACAGTGAGTTTACTTAACTTACAAGTTGTACACTGTGCATAATCATTTAAAGTTGTCACTATTTGAAAAGTTGATCTGATGTTTGCGTTTCCTCTAGCAATTTTCACAGTTTTAAGTTCGCCATTAGTCATTTTTCTCTTTGTTTTCCATTGCACGTGGCTGGAAATCTCTATACGCAAGGCATCACTGGCACCTCCAAACCGCACACTTTAGATTTCATTAACGTTTTTTTCTAAAGCAGGCCTAAAGCCTGCTATGTGTGCTAGCTATGATGTGAAAATTGTCCAGAAACCCGGCCCTAGGGGCATAAAGTCGGACCCAGACAGCCTCTTGCTCTAATGCAGGCCTCTGGACTCCATAGAAGTCTGGACAAAAATGACACCTGAGTGATGCATGCGACTCCATTCTCCATACAAGAGGTATTTTGAAGTTGTCTTTACTAAAAATATATATATATATATATATTTTTTTTTTTTCAGTAGTTCAGTACTTTCTCATTGTAATAGTAAAGTGAGTCATAGTGAAGGAGTTAATTAATTTAAATAAAGTCCCTCCAACCTGCATTTCGACATATCTTTGTGGTAACAATTAAGGTTTGCTGTGTGTGAAATGCAGGTTGGAGGGACTTTAAGTTACTACAACTTCTTTTGATTTACTCTACTATTAAGAAATGTGTGTTAGTGCTCTGTGCAGGTGCAGCTATACTGCGGGTGCTCATTCTGTTTGGAATGGTGGAGAAGGTTGAGGAGACTCGTTCACCGTTTTGTTTGATCGTATTCAGGAGGGAGCTGAGAGTTGCACAATTTGCACCATAGACCACTGTCAGCAACGCTTTCCCACATACACAAATGATGTGGCTCGGGTCTGTCGGAACACGGCTCAGAAAGCCCTTCAGGTGAGTGTCTTTATAGAGTGAATATTCTATAGCAAACACTTGTGTCATGCTCCGTTTTTGATCTGTGGATTACTCAATTAGCTGGTTATTGACAATTTGACAGGATCCAGTATAGTTTTGGTATTCAATATTCATCTGAGAGTTGTTGTCATAGCAAGAGATCTGGTAGCACAAACCTGCTTGGGAGCAGGCTTCTTTCATACAAACAGGATTAGATCAGTTTATTTGAAGCAAAGGTGATACGGAAAGTATGTTTGGATTGCTCATATTTTCTTAAACTAGTAACCTATAGGTTATATATACTGTATTAACTTTAGCAAAACATTTAAAAAAAATTTTTTTTTTTTTTTTAGTCTGAAGTATTTACATTTTTTTTTTTTCTTTAAAATGAAACTTGTCACGGGGTGGTCCTTCATTAGGGGTTCAAAAAGAACATTTATTAGTGACTATGTAGGCTTGTAGACTAATTTTGACTAGTATATGGACTTTTTTAATACAAACGCGTACTTTTAAAATGTACTGACCCGGCTTTAGTACAGTTTCTGTCTGATAATAGACATGGCCAATATTCTCTTTTATATTTATATTTATATATATATATATATATATATATATATATATATATATATATATATATATATATATATATATATATAAAGGATAATAATTTATAGGAATCATGCACACATTTTAACCGCTATGCTGGTGATTTTGATGTTTAGTAAAAGTTCCAGTTACCTTTTTAATATTAAAATAAATTTTTGATTCAAAATTAAATGTATACAGTAGTTGCTATATTCTGCCTTAAAGCACAGGATTAAGAAATTAGAATACTATCTTTAAAAAAATCTGCTATAAAATCTGGAAAGTAAAACGAAATAAATTGCTAAATACTCTTGACACATGAAAGTGTAAAGTCTGTAGCCAAAAACAAAAGTTATCGCATATTTTATCGATTGCCTTGTCCTTCACAACACAGGCAGTGATCTCAGATCAGTTCATCCAGATATTTTCATCTGGTTCGCAAACTTGTTTGAAGAACCAAATTAGCCAGAGATTGTTATCAAGATCAAAAGATCCAGGATCTGCATCATCTTAGGTCATTTAAGCGTTGTGCAAAGAACAGACCTCTGGTATTAAGATGCGTTTTTGTTGATCCAATCAAAATTGGGACAATGCTTAGTATAGGTGTGAATCGGGTGAAATGAATTGAGTTTGTACACTTTCGACCACATCCAGAAGTGCTTGAAAATGCACTGGACAGGATTGCATTCAAACAGCCATTAAACATATCCTTATCAGACACCCATGCACATTTCAAATCAGCAGCATCTTTAGAAACCTTCTGAGGAAATTGGTGGAAATTGGTGGACCCTTCGTCTGGCCACTATAATATAGACCTGATTGGTGGATTGCTGCACAGATGGTTGTCCTTCTTCTGTAAGGTTCTCCTCTCTCCGCAGAAGAACGCTGGAGCTCAGACAGAGTGACCATCGGGTTATTGATCACCTCCCTGACTAAGGCCCTTCTCCCTGATTACTCCGCTTAGATGGTCGGCCAGCCTTAGGAAGATTCCTGGTGATTCCAAACATCTTCCACTTACGGATGATGGAGACCACTGTGCTCATTGGAAATTTTAGAGTAGCAGAAATTTTTCTGTAACGTTCCCCAGCCTTGTGCCTCCAGACAATCTTGTCTCGGAGGTCTACAGACAATTTCTTTGTCTTCATGCTTGGTTTGTGCTTTGACATGCACTATCAACCCTGGGACCTTATATAGACAGGTGTATGCCTTTTACTTTCCGCATTCACTGTATGTTAAAGTTTATTATTTTTGTATATACTATATTTGTAGATATAATTATAGTGAGTATTAAGAGTTAACAACTCTAATACATCTATTATTAGATATTTACTTTTAATGCGCTATTAGGTATTAACTATAAAAAGAACATTTGTTTGTAATTTTTGTTTGTAAGTGCTTTTGTGCTTGTCATTACATTGACTTTAGTTAAAATAACTGATGTTTGAAACCTGACTGTACAAAGTTAATGAACAAATGACTAATAAATAGTCAGAATTGTCAATGTCATGCGAGATTAAATTGTGAAAAGTGTCTGGTTTAAAAGTAAGTTGTCTATATCAAGTCTTCAAGAATTTGGTGTTGCGAGGAACAGCCACTGCCAATACAAAAATTGTTATATTATTACGATGCTGTAAAAGTTGAAATGATAAATTATGATGAATAATTATGATGAATTATTGAATATCAGCAAACATACAGTATAGTATCTCTAATATTGATGCTATCTTGGTTCTGGTTTGTTCACATCACAGTTCAGCGCAATTACATAAACCTATTTTTAAGACCAGTGAAAAAATTGTCCGTTGTTGTTGGTAGGATTAGAGGAAGATCACGCAAACCTACATGTCAGACAATGTACTGAATATTTGAGATTATCATTGTAAGTTCATTTGATGTCATTCCAGTCAAGGTGTGGTAGGAAAGAGACTGTTTTTCAAAACAGAATCGTCTGTAGTTCATTGTGTGGTTTGAAGTCATGTCTGTTTAGGAAAATCTCAGATCATGGAAACAATGACTCCTATCACTCTAGTCACATTAAGATTCTTTGAGGAAATATTTTACATTCGCTCAGATGGTTTTGTTTGGAACTAAGCTTTCTAAAGGCACATCAGAGTTTTAAGGTGTTGTTTATCACTGCTTTGTGAAATCTTGTGTTTTGCATAAGGGCGAAAAGAAAAAGCCACATAAGATGTTTCTTAAGGAGCAGTCACATTTACATTTCATAATTTAATGTAATTTAAAGTTCAGTACACAGATTTAGCTTGTATTCAAGTTGGTCAGACAAGATCTACTGGAAAGCTATTTGGTTTGAAATGTATTGCTTTATGAATTGTTTCTGTACATCTTATATACAAGTTGTTCTTATAGAAGAAAATGTTTTTCAAACAAAATTTATGCTGAACCTTTATATAACTTCATGGTATTTAATTCTTGAATAAATGTGCAATTTTGTAATGTAAATGTAAAAATTTGACCGTGTTTCAAAATACAATGTTCAGTTGCCCCCCCCACCCCCCCCCCCAACACCCCCCCCCCCCACCCGCCCCTTTTTTTATCCAACAGTTAAGCAATGGCTTATGACATTGTTTTTTTCTCACCTGGCAACCTGTTTGAGATCGCATAATGAAGATGGACCCCTCAGTCATTTTAGAAGAGTATAACCTTTCCGTGTTGTTTATTTTATTTTATTTCCTTTTCTTTCCTTTTTATATATGAGAGTAAATATGTTTTATTTAATATTATTATTTATTTGTATTTTATCTTAATATTATTTGTATATTTGTGCGACATGTTTTGTTTGTTTGTTGTGTAACAAAAAAGTGAAAAGCAATTTGTACTTGTTTCATATCTAACATGTTCAACAAAAATACTTTTGAGCAAAAAATAATTATAAGCCCCCCTTTTGAATTTTTTTCCTTTTTAATATTTCCTAATAATGTAAGGAAATTTTCACAGTATGTCTGATAATATTTGAAGAGTTCCGTCTGAAAATTCCATTGAAACTAAACATTTTTCTCAGCCTCCTTTGTTTATGTTGAGATATTTTAGTTTAAAGACCAGGAAAAGGACTTCTTCTTTGCCGTAAAAGTGATATTACCTAACGTACACACAGGAGCCTGATAAAAATAGTCATTTTAGAGGAAAGTTTCAGACAGCATTTAGAGGTTTTTGCATCTAAACTCTTCATTTTTATCTTCTGGAGAGTCTTTTTTTTTGTTGTTGTTGTTGTTGTTGTTTTATTTCAGCTAGAATAAAGCAGTTTTAATTTTTTAAAAACCATTTTAAATTTTTTAATAATTTTTTTTGATAGTCTACAGAACAAACCATTGTTATACAATAACTTGCCTAATTACCCTAACCTGCCCAATTAACCTTAAAAAATATCTAGTAAAATATTATGTTCTGTCATCATGGCAATCTGCTCTCCATCAAACAGAAATTGGAGAAAGAATAAACAGGGTGGTTAATAATTCTGACTTCAACTGTATATTTCAGTTTAAGATTATAGTCACCTTATATTAACTTTGTTCATTGAAACTCAGCCATTTACACTGACAACAAATGTTTTTTTATGTTACTTTAACTTATTCTAATACTCTAATCAGATTTCAATTTTTATAAAGTATTTTATATTGATAGTTTATACAAAGATTTGATTCAAGACAGCAAGAAGTTTGTTTAAGTTTAGTATATAGCAGGGGTGTCTAAACTCGGTCCTGGAGGGCCAGTGTCCTAGAGAGGTTAGCTCCTCCAACCCTAATCAAACACACCTGAAGCAGCTAACCAAGCTCTCACTAGACATACTAACTTTCTGGCAAGTTGGAGCTAAACTCAGCAGGACACCGGCTCATGACCGAGTTTGGACATCCCTGGTCTATAGTCTGTACAAAAAGGAAAAATAAATAAATGGAAGGGGACCTTTGCCTGCCATACTGCTTAACTATATTATATTTTGTTATAAAAGTTAAACAATAAGCTCAAACAGTGACGTTTTTACTTAATAGCTTACATTTTGGGGACATTCATAATAATTTACCACAATCCACTTATTTCAGTATTTCATGTTTCTGTTGCCCGCAGGTGCAGGACCACTCATTGTGTGTAATCTTACTTTGCCAAAGGACAGATGACCAAATATGAGAAGACCTGCGCAATTGCAGATGGTTTCAACTTGCCCGGCAGAAGCCATCTAATACTAGTGAGTAAACAGAAAACTGAGGATGAAAATGTATCATACTCTGTCTCCCCCTAGTGCCCTTATCATGCATATTATTTATCTGCCATATTCCACCAAGCATCGATAATGCTTTGTGTGAATTATGGGAGTAATATCTGTTAAAGTTAAATCAGTAAAGGGTTTTTTAAAACTGCGTGAAGTGGAATTAATTGGCACACAGTTAATTTATCGAATAATACAAGGCAACTTAATTAGAATTAACAATTAGAACTACTTTCAGACGACCTCGAATACCCCCCCCCCCCCCCCCCCCCCCCCTTAAACTCTACAAAGTTGAATCTTTCTGCAACAATAGTATACAGGTGTTTTGAATATTACTGCGCTGAAAGGATTATAAAGAGAAAATAAATCAAAAGGAACAAAACCTAGTGGACTAAAAAGAGCTTTGCAACCTGATATGCTTGTCACACTAATGCCACATTACAATAGCAAGCGTAACATTGTTTTCATGATGAATAAAAATAAAGCATAAATCCAAATGCACCTGTCAATTAGTTTTCATTCTATAAATAGGTTATTTGTAGCACAGCATTATTTTGTAAGATGATACTTTTCAGTGGAAGTTCCCAAATCCTAAATGCAAACAATTATTTCACATGCAGTTGTTGTGGAAAACGGTGGATGGTGATAAAAGTTCCATACTTCTTGTATCCAAAATTTGTCTTCAGTAAAATCCGTTAAAAAACAAATCAAAACCAAAAAATCCTCACACGATTTCCATTACAAATACCAAAAAAAACATTTTAGTAGTTTCTAGTGTGTTGTGTGACGTATCCCATAAGAATGAATTTATTTAAATCAATCAACTGCAACAAATACCAATAGAGACCTTCAGGATCAATACAGTTATCATTGAAACCACTATAATTTCCATTAGGTTTTGTAATGGTTTTATTGCCCCCCTCCCCCCATCACCATCTAGATGGATGGATGGATGGATGGATGGATGGATGGATGGATACATAGAGAGAGAGAGACCGGCATAGGCGAGCCTATTTTCTTTAGGGCTTAGTCACCTTTATTATTGTGGGTCGCCACAGCGGAATGAACCGCCAACTTATCCAGCATATGTTTTACGCAGCGGATGCCCCTCCAGCTGCAACCCATCTCTTGGAAACATCCATACACACTCATTCACACTCATGCACTATGGACAATTTAGCCTACCCAATTCACCTGTACAGCATGTTTTTGGACTGTGGGGGGAAACCAGAGCACCTGGAGGAAACCCATGCCAACACGGGGAGAACATGCAAACTCCACACAGAAACGCCAACTGACCCAGCCAAAGCATAAAATTATAATGTAAAATAATTAATAATATATATATATATATATATATATATATATATATATATATATATATATATATATATATATATATATATATATATATATATATATATATATATAAAATTGGGTGCACCAAAATTTCAAAGGAACATTAAATGTATGTAAACTTTTAAACTGTTTAATTTGTGTATATAAACGCCTGATGCAAAAAGCTTATTAAGACCAGTAGGCCTGCTAAATGCGTCACGCAATTTGAGTTAGACCTATATTATTTCTACGCAAATTGTAGGTAAACTTGACTTAAAATGAAATAAAATTACTTAACTTAAAATTGTGAGAGTGTGTGTTGTGAATAATTTTATATGCGCATGGTGCATTTAAAGCTTTGGAAAAGGACTCATAAAAAGGGTCAATGACGTAAATGCTTTTTACAAGTCGTAATCAAAAATGACAATAATATCAGGGGTGTAGGAGCGTGGGGCACAAAGTAACACGGGGTAAAATGTAACACTGGGTTTTAAGGTATTTGCTCTGGGTTAACCATGGCATGCTTCCAAGGTTTTCACGGCAGATGTCTTCCTGCCAATTATTCAAAAAAAGTTCGGCGAAATTTGCATGAGAAACAGGAGAAACCATTTTTGCAGCATAAAACTATTTTTTAATATCGTTGAGTATTTTTTTATTTATTTTTTTTAAATCTGTGAAAGTATGCAAGTACAATCTTATATTGCTGTGTTTACCATCTTCTAAACTAAAAGATGAAACCATTTTGCAAGATGTAAAAAACAGACAGTGACTGCTAGACAGTTTTGAAGAAAACACGACACAGCGGGGTTAGTTGTAAAAGGGTGTTGCCATTAAGCCACACACTGTTGGGCACCAGTTAAATTATCAAAATTATTTTTGAATTTTGAGTGTAATGTTGACAACTATTATATATTTTTTAATAGAAAATATTTTTTTAACAGAAAAAATTAATTGTATTGCTAATAATGCAAATAAATGCATTGTATAACAATTGATAATAATGCAAATAAATCCAAAATGTGTT
>NC_079455.1:15912486-16074986 GCF_903798145.1 Danio aesculapii | reverse complement strand
TCCTATTTGAGGTTAATACTGCTTTAACTATTACAGAAAGGGAGTCTTCGTGTGTCGGCCAGAAGTAATAGATTAACTATTATCAACATCAGTTCTGCTGTGTCAGACCGCTCATTTCAGCTGACGTGTTAGTTATCAGGATGTAATGTTATTCCTCAAATAATTTGATTAGTCATTTACCCTTTAATTATCAGAGCAAGTTAGTGAAATGTTTCAACCAACGTTGTGTGTGAAATTGTGTTTAAGCCTATAAACTTGTTCAATTGAAGTTGCTGGACTAATTTAATCATGCACAGTTCAGATAAGTAGGCATTTTCAGATGTTTCCGTGAGGATAATCTACTTCCAGAAATGCATGAAAGTCCTAGTGTGAGTGGAGAGAATGGGAAACACAAATTCCTAGTACTATTGCATTCTCCACACCCTTGGTGGTTTCCTTGGTTACTTAACAGTTATTGATCAGGTTCACCAGTTTTCTATTCAGTTCCCTTGTTTATCCACCTGATTTTGAAATGAGGAAGTAAGCTCTTTGTACAAATGTGTTAGATTTCCTTTGCCGTTATGGGTAAATGACTAGGGATAGCTCAGATAACTCTGATCATAAGTTTTTTGTTAGATTACTTCCAGTTTTGGATCTAATGTATATGCACAAACATTATTGTACAGAATCCTATTTTGAAAATCTGAATTTAAAAGTAAATCAAACTATTTATGTATTCTATAGTCTTTGAAAACACTAATTTGTATCACAAGACATGTCACTCATTTAGTTTTGAATAGGGCAAAGTGTAAGGGAACAGTCAACAAGGCGAATGAAGCCCCGCCTTCTAGTACAGGAGCCAATCAGCAATCAATATAAATTGACGATTCTCCGGGGGAAGGGCTCGGAACAGTTGTGAGTTTCCGATTTTGTGTAACTAAAACGTTTAGAAATGAAACTAAAGACACAGTTGTTGTTTAATTCTATTGGTGATTCCTAATATGAAATTTAATCATAAGCTTGGCAAGCAATTTTGGAGAATTTGATGTTTCCCCATTCAGACAGAATGCCCTATCTAGTGTTTTGTGTGTGTGTGTGTGTTAAGCATTGTGTTAAAACTAGGCATGTGCCAGTATCACATTTTCATGCTGCGATTTTATTGATTGAGCTTTTATCACGGTATACGGTATTATCACGATATTGTAATTTTACTAGAGAAACAGGTAAAAAAACACAAAAAAACTTCAGTTTCGTCAACTTAGTAACTTTAATAACTTTTTAATTAACTAAAAGTACTTCAAACAGTTAAATACAAATAAATATAAATAAAACAATACACAATATAAAAGTAAACTTGAGCAATTATATCAAAGTGAATGTGCAAAGGAAAACCGTCTTCGATCAGCAATCCCTCTGCATTTTTTGGAACCCAAAATATTTCCAAACCTCTGACTTTACCCTTTTTGAAGGGGGATAAATTGTCGGCAGCGTTCCTCCTTCCGCCATGCTTGTTTTTCGTGTGAGGATTAGAGAGCGGTGGCAGCGGCGGCGCGCACTGCGTGCACACAGGGCTTCTACATGCGGGGATTGTTTACATCAGAGTGCGCATCAGTTCTGCGCAGCATATACGCAGTGTTTCTTCAAGCGGTTGATGGAAAATAAGCTGAAGGGGGATAAATTGTCGGCAGCGTTCCTCCTTCCGCCATGCTTCTTCTTTGTGTGAGGATTATAGTGCAGTGGCAGCGGCGGCGCGCACTGCGTGCACACAGTGCTTCTACATGTGAGGATTGTTTACATCAGAGTGCGCATCAGTTCTGCGCAGCATATACGCAGTGTTTCTTCAAGCGGTTGATGGAAAATAAGCTAAGGCGCGTTCTAAGAATATAAATTTGGATCTATTATTTTTCACGGTATTTTGAAGTGCCCGCGATAACAATATCGTGCATATTCATTACCGTGATTTATCGCATTACCGAATACCGGCACAAGCCTAGTTAAAACTATCCTGTATCTTTCTGAAGTGGAAAAAACATACGTTAGGTAGCATACTTATTTCGGCATATTTAATCTTTTTGGGACTGAAGTACTATCATAGACCTTTCATTGCCAACAAGCTAAATGTGTCATTTTGCAATCTACGTTTACTACAATGTTTTATTTCTAAAAAATGAGGTGAAAAGTTTCATGTGCAGGGTCCACAGTCAGAAGAAGCTTAAAGCGCTGAAAGCCCCATCCTAAAGTCATTCCATGTGACCAGAAGTGAAGCAAAGTTTTTTTTATGGGGGGAAGGTGCTATTTAGGGTTGGGTTGATAGATGATGCCATCGCCAATGGCCGATAGACATCATAATGCTGAGCCAGCTTTGTGATCGTCTGCTCCGCCCTCCGTCGCAGCAGCAACCCACTCATGAAAATACACACTTAGGCCCCGTTTACACGAATACGTCTTAGTTTTAAAATGGTATTTTTTTAACAAAAATGATCCACATCCACACTGGCATTTCATCTAGCAAAGATTTCCGTCCACACTATACCGCTGAAGACACACATCACGTGACCACACACACACACACACACACACACACACACACACACACACACACACACACACACACACTCTCTGGCATGTGCTGCAGCATATGCCCACATCTGAGCTCCAGACAGTCAGCAGGTGCTTTGAGCACAAAACCCCAGAGAGCAGTGCACGTCGGACAGTTTATCAAGGATGTACCTCTGGATCGCTTCTTACTATAGTTGTTAAAGGTGATTATTTAATTAATCTTGTCTCCATCTAACAACTCTTCGGTCTTTTGAATCTATCAGGTAATGTGTCACAGCGTCAGTTACACTGCTTCAATATTTTATTTTCACACTTAGTAATTTTAGCAAAAACCTCAGACACTGTTGGTTGGTTCCTGTTGGTTGTACACCTTTTTTTATCAACCAAGTTAGTCGACGCCTTTATAACGACACAGATCACTCTGCCTATTCATGCCAGAGTCCCATAAAGTTAGGTAGTTGAAACGGTAGGCTACAAGTAATTAATTAATTAATTAATTATTCATAAATAATTAATTCACCACCACCACCTACAATGCCGACGCTATCGTCCATCGCAATGTTTCAGATTAGACATCATACAATGTCATATTGGTCGAATCGCGCAACCCTATAGGTGCTATTTGATTTAAAGATTGTGAGGGCAAATACATTTTTACAGAATTTTAATGTGCACAGATACATCATTTTATAACAAGCATTACTATATACAGTTGAAGTCAGAATTATTAGCCCACCTTTGAATTTTTTTTCTTTTTTAAATATTTCCCATATGATGTTTAACAGAGCAAGGACATTTTCACAGTATGTCTGATAATATTTTTTCTTCTGGAGAAATTCTCATTTGTTTTATTTCGGCTAGAATAAAAGCATTTTAAAAATTAAATCCATTTTATGGTCAAAATTATAAGGCCCTTTAAGATATATTTGTTTTCGATAGTCTACAGAACAAACCGTTATTATACAATAACTTGCATAATTACCCTAACCTGCCTAGTTATCCTAATTAACCTAGTTAAGCCTTTAAATGTCATTTTAAGCTGTATAGAAGTGTCTTGAAAAATATCTAGTCAAATATTATTTACTGTCATCATGGCATAGATAAAATAAATCAGTTTTTAGAATTGAGTTATTTAAACTATTATGTTTAGAAATGTGTTGAAAAAGAAATGTGAATCTGTCTATTAAACTGAAATTGGGGAAAAAATAAACAGGGGGTAATAATTCAGGGGCGGCTAATAATTCTGACGTCAACTGTACATTTATAAATAAGAAGAGTACATTTTAATGTAGACTTTAAGTAGCACATGACCAGCAAGAACCAGCTCAAAACTAGCAATCACAGTTTTAAAATGAAATTGCAAACACGATTGCACAAAGCTGCAATTTGTCATGCACATCTTGTTAGGAAGCAAGGTTGTGTAAGTAGTAAATGTCCTTTGAAGGCCAGAGGGCGCTCTATCACTGAAACTCCAAATACATCAAAGAAATGAAACTCTGGAAATCTCCCGTCATGAACATTTAATAATCACACAGGTTTAAAGTAAAAACATGTTGTAATATGGGGTATTAAAGAATTGTAATGTAATGTGTGTATTTATATAGTGCATTTATTGTGTGTGGCCATACATCCAGAACACTTCACAGTCATAAGAGGGGGTCTCTCCACTCTACCACCAGAGTGCAGCATCCACTTGGATGATGTGACTGCAGCCACAGGACAATAGCGCCAGTGCCCTCACCACACATTAGCTATAGTTGGAGTGGAGATACAGTGGTACAGCCAATTCTGTTGATGGGGATTTGGGCCAATGGAGGGAATTTGGCCAGGACACCGAGGTTACACCCCTACTCTTTACAAGAAGTGCCATGGGCTTTGACCACAGAGAGTCAGGACCTCGGTATAACGTCTCATCCGAAAGATGCCGCTCACTGACAGTATTGTGTCCCCTTCACATTACTGGGGCATTAAGACTCACACAGACCACAGATTAAGCGCCCTCTGCTGGCCTTACTAACACCACTGCCAACAGCAACCTAGTTTCCCCATGTGGTCTCCCATCCAAGTACTGACCAGACTCAGCCCTGCTTGGCTTCAGTGAGTAACCGATTTTGGGCTGCAGGGTGATATGGCTGTGGCCATGTAACACAACCATATTTTATTTATTTACTTTATGAACAGATTTACTCTATGTATCCATTATTTGCTTTTGTGATGTCTGACCAATCAGTGCATTGCCAGCTTGTTCCATTAAGAGCCATTAAGTTAATAATTTACCATCACTGAATCAAGAGTGCACTGTTTAGCTTCAGCTAACACTCTCGGTTCACTCAGCGGCATTGTAAGTGTATTTGTCAGGGATAAAGCCACCTGCCAGTGTCTTCTTGCTCATAAGGCTTGATTATTCTGATTATATTCAGCTATTTTTGTTTTTAGTGATATTTACAAATATCATTCCTCATCAGCACTCATCAGGGTGGACTTGGCCATAGGATGGATTGGCCTTACTTACCGATTGAACCTCCCACCGCCTCCCTACAACTCTACCCCTCCCCCCACTTTATTTATGGATCGCCACCCCCCCCCCGCTCTTCACTTACCGATTTCCCCCACCCCCACCTGAATAAATTACTTTTTCTCGGGTGAAAATGCTGTCCCAGTCCGCCCCTGGCTGATTCAGATTAATGGATCACATGTAACTGCATAAGGAAATTGCCTCCTAATATGAACCTTTTTCCCACATTTTTAAAGAAATAAAATACTGTATGCCTGTTGTGAATGAAAGGTCTATAAATGTACAGTACTACAGTCCTCAAAAGATGGTACATGCCAATATTAATTTACTAATTAATATTTGTCTCTTGAACTCTACTGTCACCTTCTTGTAATTTCAAGATAACACAGCGCTGTTAAATGAACAAAAGCGTTTTTTAACACAACACTGTTAAAGCTCCTAGTGTTCAACACTGGAGGTCTTCATACATAGAAATGTTACAACAAAAAGGACAAAGACAAGAGGAGGAACAGAACAGGGAGTATAAAATGAGTTAAGAAGGGAACTGGATGGGAAACATGGTGAGCATAATCAATAACTATTGAGCAACCAAGGAAACTACCAAGGCTGTGGAGAATGCTATACAGGGAATCTGTGTTTCCTTTTAAAACACTCTCCATTCACACTAGGGCATTTCCTGTAGTGGCTTATCCACATGCAAACATCTAAACGCACCTATTTCTCTGAACTGTGCATGATTTGATAGGGTCACACAACCCTAAAACACATTTTTTGAAATGTTGACAAGCGTGTATATGTGCAATGTTGCTAAAAACAATATTAAGACACATATATTTCACTAAAAAGTGAAAATTTGTGATTTTTATTTATTTATTTTTTTTTTTGCACAAATTAGTTTTTCTGGTTTAAAAAGAAATATTGAAGCACCGTCACCGCAATGAGGTCATTGCGTTAATACCAGCTTGGTGATTGGCCGTCAGTAGCAGCAAATAGCATATAATCACCAAGAGGTGACACTCTGTTGCTATGTGGGAAACAGCCACTAGATGCCGATAGTATCACGTAGCAGCCATTTTGGAATGGAAAGTCCAATAGAACAACAGCATGGATAACTAATGTTAGACAGAATGAATTAAAATATGGAGTTAAATATGAGTTAAAATATTACACATTCATACACCCACATTGAAAAGCCACGTTTTAAACCATATCTCAATGAAAAAAAAAAAACTATTTCCAAAATGTTGACAAGACTAAGTTTAATATAATATCTGTTTAACTTATGATATGAAAGTTAGGTAAACAAAATAACTTAAATTACTATATATATATATATATATATATATATATATATATATATATATATATATATATATATATATAGTTTTACCTAAATTAGGGTGATGCAAAATGAGTATATCCCACATCAAAAACTACTTTATCTAGTTTGTATGGCCTCAGTGATTTCAATGACAGCGCCAGGACTTCTAGGCTTGGAATGAACAAGTTGGCTTCATTTTGCAGCATATATCTTTTCCATTCTTCAAAATGATCCCTCTTTTAGAGTTGCTCAAAGAGATGCTCAACTTGATGTCTGTTCAGAATTCCTCATGTGTTTAATTGGATTTAGATCTGGAGACATATTTATAATAATAATTCAGTTTATTAACATAGGTTTGTGTGTGTGTGATGAATTTATGTGTCAGAATTCAGTCATTTTGGACAAAGTGGCATTTTACATAAAAGTTTTATTAGTCATTCTTTAACAAACAACACAGTAATACAATTATAACATAATATTACAAATAAATACTCTGTTATCAACATCTCATTGTGAAAGTCATGTTAATTTAATTTAACATGTCAGTATTAATTTATATTATGCCAGTGCATAAACTATTAAATGAAAATAGTTTAAAGTAATTTCACCTAAAAGTGACAGTTCCAAGAAAATAAGTATAGTTAAAATATAAGCATTATTTCTGTGAAATAAACTATTAAAAGTGCTGATGATTGTGATAATAAGGGTTGTATTGTCATCTTTCTCAGCTTTTAATGCGCTTTTTAAATAAATAAATGAAAAACAAAGCTGCTGCTTGGCATCGCGACAGCAATAAAATCCAATGGACGGCCGATCGCTTTCTCTCCAAAATGGCGGAATTGCAGAGCTGTTGCTGGACACTGCTGTTGCAATAGAACGTTTTATTGAGTGTCACTTGGTGATTATAAGCTCTTTGGTACCGGCCAGTACACAGTGACGTCACTGAGATTTCAGCATGTTTGTGTATTATTTCATGAGAGAGTTGGTTTGAACCAATCAACATTAATATCCATGTGATAGCTTTTTTTATGCACCTTCCAAATTGTGTTGGCAACTGCAATTAAACCCGATAGAAATGTTCAGAGACATAGGCGTTCAAGTGTGCCAAAGCAAAAGTGTCAAAGTGAAAGTAAAGACATTCATAATTTTTCTCGATTTCATTTATTTATTCTTTTTAATTCTTTTTTTAATCCTGGAAATTTGTTAATCAAATAAATAAAAAATAAGCAGCACATCTGTTTTCAATGTTCTTAATATCGCATATTAAATATATAAAAAACCACATCAACCTATTTCTGAATGATTCTAAAAATTCAGCAATACATAAAATATGAAATGAATATATCTGAAATACAGCCCTAATAGTCATGAGGAATTTCCTCCAAAAACATAATCTCATTGATGTAAAAACAATGAAACGGTAGTTATTCAGATGAAATGGAACAAACACAACTGATAATTACACTTGCAGTTTAAATTGTAATTGCAGAAAATCTTAAAGACACCATATGTAAATCAATTTTCATTCAAATCTCCAAAACCATATGACATCTACATATATTTTGCTGACTTGTGTACTTCCTTGTGGTATTCCAAATGTTTCAAAGTATGTTCAAATGCAGCAACATGCTAAAGCAACTTTAACTATGTACAAAACGACTGCCTTTAACAGCAGAGTAACACATATGGTTTAACAAGATGACAAAAACAATTCCATGTCCACGTGAGCTTAAACCACTGAAACTGCCACAGGAAGTTTACTCATTTTGTCATTGCTTTCTGTCAGGTTGCCTTGTGTTGTGAGCTGCAGTGTATAGATGAATTACGAGCAGCCTCCTGCTTATACGGGGCCTGGTCCCGCTCCAGGATACCCAGCTCAGGGATACCCAGCTCAGGGATACCCTCCTCAGGGATATCCTCCTCAGGGATACCCAGCACAAGGATACCCAGCACAAGGATACCCAGCACAAGGATATCCAGCACAGGGTTACCCAAACTACCCTCCTGGACCCTCTGGCCCCTATACAGCTCAGCCAGGATACCAGGGGTACCCACAACCAGGACCTCCTACTAACACTGGTAAGAGCCTTGATTTCATGACATGTTGAGCATACTCTCATTTAAATATTTATCACTCCGTCAGACTTCCTCTGAACCAGATTTAACAAAACAGTTAATACAGTTAGTGGAAAGGTTACACCTATAGTTTCTACTGAAGTCATTTAATTTGTGTGTTAATTATACTTTTCCTGATGTTTTCTGTTTTAGTTGTGATAATTGGGTAGCTCCTTTGACCTAAATATAATTTTAATTAAATATCAAATACAGTTCTTTGTCTGAAGGACTTAACCCTCTGAAACAGTGTGAAAAAAAATTGTGTGAAAAAAAACAGAGTCTAAAAATCAGTTTACATGAGGAACTACTTTTTCCCGCCATTCAGTCACATCTGCAGCTGACAGTCAGAACAGCAGAAACCATTGCTACTTCACAAGCGTCACTTTAGAGCTAATATTTGAATGATTCTCTATACAGCATAATGTCTAAAGTGATGACAAAACAGGTCATTTTTGCTTACATTTTAAGATTATAAGGCTGAAACGCATGAAATGCCATCAATCCACAGAGGTTTTTCCAGTATTTCTCTGTTGCAATGAAGATTTCACAATAATTAACCCTGAGCAAACACAGTTTATGTGGTATAAATCCTGCACTACAAAATAAAAAAGAGAGCTTGACTTAAAATGCCACGTACCTGATTTTTAATAATTTTTTCAGCTGTAGTTTAAACTTGCACTGAGAAAATGCTGTTTTTACACAAGGACTTGTTATGCGTTCTCTGTCGACATCTTGTCAATGTCAAATGTCTGTTCAGACAGGCTGATTAACACCAATGCACTGAAAACAAGGCACTATCCTTATAAACAAACTGCATAGTTGCAATCTAAACAACTACATTCTCGACTAAAATGCCTCAAAAGTACATCATGTTGTCCAACAGCAGCATTATTTGTCAAACTGTAGAGAGTTCTCTGCTTGTCTCTGTATGTGGGCGGAGTAATACACAAGGGTGATGGGTGAAGAGGCTGTAGGAGTGCTGTTATTTGCAGAATATTGCACGGCTACCAGCCAATCAGATTCAAGAACCAGACAGAACTGAAAACTGGACTGACACATTTTCAATTTACTAGAACTTCTATGTTAAGCTGCTTTGACACCATCTATATTGTAAAAGCGCTATAGAGATAAACACGAATTTAATGAATATATATTTTATTATTAAATTAAAAAGTCTGTTTTCTTTCAGATAACAAATCAAGATGTAGTTAAATTGATGTTGCATTGTCATTCTGTGTAAAGGGTATTTTAATGTAAAAATGAAACATTCTGACTTGTACTTTTTAAAATAATAAAACTTTGATTTATTTTTAAGTGATCAACTTAATTCTGAAAATATGAACCAAATCTAGCAGTGTGAAGGACCGTGACAGTGTAATTATTAAAAATATTGATTGATTACTATGTTTGGGGTTTAAGCAGAATCTTTTAATATTTGATCAAATTAATTTTGATCTAAATATGCCAGACTTGATATTTGC
Source organism: Danio aesculapii (assembly GCF_903798145.1). Lineage (NCBI taxonomy): Eukaryota > Metazoa > Chordata > Actinopteri > Cypriniformes > Danionidae > Danio > Danio aesculapii. Next base: position 16,065,016 of record NC_079455.1, on the reverse strand, counting down.
TATATAAACTTGTTACACAGAAAGAAGCATTAGTGTATGTGTCTTCTGTAAATCATGGTAATAATTATTATCGTTATTATTTTTGATGACTCATTTTCTTTACTTAAAGAAAGCTATTTCTGTAAATGCTAATGTATGAATTTGAGGGGCAGAGAAAATAGTATTTAATGTGAGTCTGTCTTAAAGTCGGCCTGAAACGGAAGTTCTGATTTAAAATGTTTGTGAAATTGAAAAATAAAACAGCAGGGTAGTGCTGGTGCATGGTTTTGTTCTTTGAGAACCACTTTGATCATTGAAAGTGGGCAGTGTCAACAAAATGGAGGAAGATTTGAATGGCAGTTTGCATTCAGTTGAGGAGGATTACTCTCCACAGAATTACAAGCTATGTTTCCATCCACTTGTTTTTATGCATATTTTGGTATGCTCATAAAAAATAGGTTGATAGAAATGCAGAGATGCGCATAAGTTTTAAAAATGCACATAAAAAATGTATGTGCAATACTGAGTAGGATAATCTTTTTACTCAATAGTAAAAGATACGCATAAACTTTAATGGAAACACTTTTACTTTTAATTTACAAAATTACATTGAAAAAGGTCATGTGATTTTGTTATTAGAGATCATGTGGTAAAAAAAAAAAGTGTGTGTGAATGGACAAACCAGCAGGCTGAGCACACTGTAAAATATTAAAAGTATAAGTGTTATTATACTATTAATTACCTCCAGAACAGAAAAGCGTCTGTGCTCCACATCTAATGGCTTCAAACACCACCATGCCTTCATTACCTTTTAGCATTGTCTTCTGAGGCGCAAGTAATTTATTAAAAAAAGAAAAGATTCACGCAGTTTCACCTACCGCAGCAAATTCTGTTTTTACTTTTGATAAGTCACAATTTAATCAGAAAGTGACTATTTTGTTCTCTTTGACTCTCTTTCTCTCTGGAAATGCTGCTTTATTTGCACATCTTCTATGCGATATTCCAGTTTTGCACATAACGTTAATTCTGATTTTTGGATGGAAACACAGATTCAGTCCGCACCCTCTGGTGCAAAGTTTACAGATGGAATCATATTATATTTGTTCGAATCACTGCCTCCAGCAAAGGCTTAAAGGCATTCCATGTGAACAGAAGTGAAGAAAAGTAGTTTCGAGGAGGAAGGGATGGTTATGGTACTTGATTAAATATTGTGAGTGCAAATACACAGATGCATCATGTAAAATGAGCAGTACTATATACATATATAAAAACAGTCACGTCATACCGACTTTAAATAGCATGTGCATCAAAACTGTCATAACATTTATCACATCACTTTTGCCTAAATAATTTCTATAAATACATAACCTGAACATTGATGAAGTCATAATTAGCTGCCTCATATGCGGTTGTTCCAATTATGGGCAATCTAATGACACATGCAACTGGTTGACCAAATTTAAAGCCACGATATTAATCTCAATGTCAGACAGTAGGTTTTGACATATAAGGAATATATGAGGGTCAAAGATGAGTGGTTTCAAATGACTTGACCTTTTCAAATGAGATGAGTGGTTTCAAATGACAGTTTTATACTCTCAAAAATAAAGGTACAAAATCTGTTACTAGGGCGGTACCTTTTGAAAAGGTACTTTTTTTTTGTCCCTAACAGGTAATTTGAGGTATTAATACCTAAAAAGTACAAATGCATACCTCACAGTATCTTACAAATACAAACATGAAACCTAAAGGTACAAAAGTGTAACGTAAAGATGCCAATATCCACCTCTATAATACAAAAATGTACCAGTGATAGATTTCGTATCTTTTATTTTCTGAGAGGATCCACACACATACACACACTTGGACATCTCGTTTTTTGCTAAATTTGATTGTATCCACTAAGACAGGGCTATTCAATTACAAATTTAGTTGGGCCAGATTGTCAAACCAAGAAGGTTAGCTGGGCCAGTCATTTTAGCGGCAAAGCAGCTCATATGTACAAATTTTAAAACCAACACTAACAAATTTATTGAAAACCATAAGATTTATTCGTTGTTTCTCTTTTAACTTTGGTCAGTTTGCAGAGCAAAAGGTGCATACAAACAGATCAGCCACTTTTGACGCTCATAATCAATCATAAAATCCTCATACTGCCGGAATAATGAGGTTTGCTAAAGGTGCAGCTGTGGTGCAGTGAGGGGTTTGCATCTTTAATAATCTACGACAGTTTACGTTCATTAAACAGTAAGAATGATTAATAAATTTATATGAAACAGGCCCTTAAAAGTCACGTCTCGTCTTCAGTTTCGGGCTCAGGTACGCTTTGCATCCTACAATTGTACCGCGCCTGAGCCCAAGTGAACCGTTCTCAGGCACACCTCTTCCAATCGGGCACACTCTGCATTGTTTGCGTGTTGCAGGCTACGTAATTTACATAGGAATTTGCATTTTTGGTGGTACCATAGACATAAGAAATACTTTATATTTATATTAATATAATATATTAAATAACAATTAATGACTAATATAAATTAATTTATTATCTATGGGTGGAACCACGGGCTGGGCCGCTCGAAGGTTGTTTCTGGGCCGCATGTGGCCCACGGGCCGCCAATTGAATAGCCCTGCACTAAGATGTCATTCAGTGTAACTACAGTTTATCAGTTTTATTTGGAACAAGAATAATTTGATTAAAAAAAAAAAAACAATTACAGTTAAAAAATCAAAGCTACATGTCCTTTTTAAATATGAATTGTTTGCAACCATGTGTCAACAAGATCTTTTTGTAATCTTTTACTAATACAATTTATTATAATCTCTAATTCCTTTATCGATTTTAACAAGCATGTCAGAAAAGGTGTGTGTAAATAATGCAATCAGCAAAATGGGACAACATTTGACTGGTGTAATATGATCTGTGTGTGTTTTTCCAGTGTATGTTGTGGAACAGGGCAGACGTGATGACCAATCCGGTGAGCAGGCTTGTCTAGCCACATGTTGGGCGGCTCTGTGTTGCTGTTGTCTCTGCGACATGTTGACCTAAACTAAAAGCACAATCCACTGTGAGCTCCTCCTGTATTTGTAAAGATCTTCCACTCCATGTTTTGATTCTTATTTATTTATGACTACTGAAAAGTAAGAAGCCGAAAGCAATGTTTGCCTTAGAGCACCTTTTTATTCCTTCAATGGTACGAAAGCCTTATTACATGTTGATCTTATTTGTATTGACGAATTAAACAATGTTTTTATTATTTGATTGAAAATTAATGCAGATGTCATCTTTATTAATGAATGCAAATCTGGATGAGTCTAGACTAGATTTGATAATCAAAGTGAATGTTTGATCTGTCTTAATGCAAGGAAAACTGTTTATTAATTAAAAGAATGGAAATAAGCCATGCCGTCTGTTTTGTTTATTCTCGTGTTTTATGTGTACATAATACCTGCTGTCAAAATAATTCTGGCTTAATGTTCATGTCAGAATGATCTGGGTGCTCAAACAAATCAACCATGTTTTGAAAGCAGCACAAAGCCACACTGTTACGTATTTTGAGGAAGTTATAGTCAAATTAGTTTCAGCATGTTAATTTGAGATGGGAGGAAGTGTTTTGACTTTATTTATTCATTTTTATCCCTTAAGCCCATGTGTATATATAAACCTAACCTAGCATACACGCAAACGGGGGTAGAAATGAGCAAACCCCACCTTCCATACAAAAGTTTTGATTTTAAAACACAAAGTTGATAGGAAAATGTGCACCGCTGTACGTAAACTCCAAGTAAAGCCATTTCAACGAAATATTGAGTTAATTGAACCACTTTAAATGAGCCATAATCATTATTAAATAAATTACAATTTATTCTGGTTTATGTTCACTTTTGCAAAGTTTCTGTGCTCATTCTATAAAATCAGACCCCTGAACCCTTGCTTTAATTCATATTCAATGGATAATTGACTAATTTATTATGTTTCAGCTATAAACTTAATGTGGAGTTTACCCAGTAATTGCACATCAGGGTGGATTCATTGTACTGGACTTTAACCTGCTGCACTGCTTATGCTTTTGTCCACTCACACAAGTAATCACACACAGCAATTAAGTCTATTTTTATTATACACACACACACACACACACACACACACACACACACACACACACACACACACACACACACACACACACACACACACATACACACATATATATATATATATATATATATATATATATATATATATATATATATATATATATAATGCAACTTTAAGACTTGGCAGGAATGTTTTCATTAAAACAAACTCAAATAAATGAAACCTACTATCCAAATCAAATCATGAACATCTGTTAAAGCATGATATATTGTTCATAATATTTGTTCACAATATTTTGTTCATATTTTGTTCATAATTGGGCACTGATTTTAGACAAGCAGTGGGGCACAAAGTAACGCAGGGTAAAATTTAAGAGTTTTAAGGTATTTGCTCTGGGTTAATCATGGCATGCCTCCCACGTTTTCACCACAGTGTCCTTCCTGCCAATTATTGAAAAAGTTAGGTGAAATTTTATTAAAATAAATAAAATAAAAAAAATTTAAATAGAAAAAATACATTTTATTGCTAATAATACAAGTAATTGCATTGTACAGTAATGGATATTAATGCAAATAAATCAAAATGTGTTAATCCAATAGATAAATAAACATGGTTTGCTATGTAGAATTAAAAAAATTACTTAAATACTGAGGAAATCTAGTATTTAAAGTAAACTGAATTTAAATTGTGTAAAATCTGACTTTTTAAGCATGTTACAACTAACCCTTGCTCTGTTACAACTTGCCCCGCAGGTGGGCTAAATAGTAACATTTTTACTCCTGGTACTGTTGGCAATGCTTCACAGAAACCACAGGTCCGGTGGTCATACAACCAGTGCTCATTTGTAGTAGAGGTTTGTGTGTTGTTGGTAAAAAAATATATGGTTTGTCTAAGCCTATTACTTTGTTCATTATTTGGCCACAGCCCAAAAGTGTTTCTTTGTGCTCCGCTCACCCAGTTTATTAAATGTGTGACATGATTACTTAGAATGGTAAAATAGGCTTATACTGTGCTGCATTGTGAACTTAAATTTGTGCACTAACAATTTAAGTTACACATGTCACTTTCACTTTTATGAACAAAAGGTACGACAGACAATTAAGGGGTTAATCAATAAACAGGACGCGAGACACGGGAGCATGAAGCTGCGCAGGCGCAGTAAATTCCAGAAGCGCGCCAAATACAGAATAGCGGAAATGAATCTTGTCAACAAGCTGTTTACAAAGCTAGGATTAAGAGACTATCAACAACATCGAACCCCATTGTTTTCTTCACACACGAGGTAGGCTAAGTTATGTCCATAAGTTTATTTGTGTGTATTATCGAAGCACTGTGCCAAACTCACACACTTACCTGTATGTTTCAAACAAGCTCGGAGGACTCGATTAGTTTGATCAGGTGTGTTTAATTAGGGTTAAAGCTAAACTGTGCAGAGCTGTTTAAAGTTTGTGTGTTTAGTACACTGAGACACATGACTGGGTTGCATTCTAAAGTGTTTTAAACTGCTGTCAGACACAGGCAGTGAAGCCACTGGAAGTGTTTTAACAGCCATATTGGCTAGTGCATATACACTGAAAGAGACTAATGCGGTTATTATAGCGGTCAAAAGCTCCACTTGAAAGGTGACACAGGATGTGGCAGAGCTGTTCACAGGTTCAGTTAAAGAGAATTCACTCAGTTATGAACACATTTTTTATGTTTTTCCCCCATACGAAGTGGAGTATTAACTGTTTTAAAAAGCATTATGAAATAGTCAACCGCAGAGCCAGTCTAAGACTTCAGGGGGTCCTAAGCAGAATTTTATTTAAAGACCCCTCGGTGCAACGATTATTTGTAGCTAAATATACCAGCAGACTATGCATTTTCTGGAAACAAGTTAACCATTTTACTTTTGGTTTAAGAAATTTGTAATATTCAAAAATGCAATGCCATCTGCAACTATACATAAATATTACTTAAGATAAACTGTATATTTTTATATAAATAAATGTAAAGTAATCAAAATAATAAAATAAAATGAACAGATCTAATGGACCTAGTGACTTGGTGGATCAAGTATAAAATATAGAGCTGAAAATCAATCAAATAAAATCAAACACAAACAGAATGTTGTTATATGAAAAACGAATGCAATGCTAATGAAGAGAGGTTTTCGAAACAAACATTTAATTTTAGGCTCAGCTTTGCATATCACTTCATTATTTCACTTTTTCCTAAGAATTAGTTTCCTGACTTTTTTTTTTGGAGGCAAGTGGTTATGACTAGACATGGGTATAAGATTCTGATGACATGAAAGCCTTGGATCAAAATATCACAATGTCATGGTATTGTGATTAATGCTCTAAAATAAATTCTTTTAAAATGTCTGGGTAAAAAACAACAACCCCCCAGTATTTTTTTGTCCACTAGTATTTTTTGAGCCAGGGAAGATCTTTTTTTTTTTTATCAGTTTGAGTTTAAAAAAGCTCTGTTCTGCAGATAGAACAGTCACTGGTAGAGAACAGGCTATCCAGAGAGGTACCCAAAGATTTGGATACAACTCTGGATACAACTTGAGTGAGGAGCTTAAATGGAGTCATGTTTTCTTGGGGGAGTTCAGGAAGACTCCAGCAGTGTAACAAGAGCACTCCCATCAACATCAGCCTCTTCTCTAAATGTGAGTTTGTTTAGACGTAGCTTATACGTTACTCTTAGTGTCTGTGCCTCAAGGCTAAAGCTGAGGAGCTCTCTAGTTGTCTAACTTCCTTCAAAGACTGAATACAGTCCTGGATGAAGCAGTCTACAATAAGACATAAGAATGACGCTTTCAGTTTCATAGCATCAGTTTGTAGTTCATCAGCTACGATATAGCCAATGTACCTTTTTATCGACGTCATCCTCTTTTCCTTCAGCACTACTTTGTTTTTGTTTGTTTTTTTGTTCCCAAGTTTTACTGGTATTTGCGCATCCATAAATCTAGTTGATTTGTAAGCTTTTAACGCTGCTTACTGGCTGATTAAAGGTGCTTGCTTGTGTTAATTCTGGAGAGAATGTCTAGATAACACAGTAAATCTACACTCACCGGCCACTTTATTAGGTACACCTGTCAAACGGCTTGTTAATGCATATTTCTAATCTGCCAATCACATGGCAGCAACTCAATACATGTAGACATGCTCAAGACAATCTGCTGCAATTCAAACTGAGCATCAGAATGGAAAAGAAAGGTGATTTTAAGCGATTCTGAACGTGGCATGGTTGTTGGCACCAGACGGGTTGGCCTGATTATTTCAGAAATCTACTGGGATTTTCACACACAACCATCTCTAGGGTTTACAGAGAATGGTCAGAAAAAGTGAAAATATCCAGTGAGCGGCAGTTCTGTGGATGCAAATGCCTTGTTGATGCTCAGAGGAGGATGGCCAGACAGGTTTGAGCTGATAGAAAGGCAACAGTAACTCAAATAATCACTCGCTACAACTGAGGTATGCAGAAGAGCATCTCTGAACACAGAACACGTCTAACCTTGAGGCGGATGGACAACAACAGCAGAAGACCACACCGGGTGCCACTCCTGTCAGCTATGAACAGGAAACTGAGGCCACAATTCGCACAGGCTCACCAAAATTGGACAATAGAAGGAAAAACAATGCCTCGTCTGATGATTCTCGATTTCTGCTGTGACATTTGGATGGTAGTGTCAGAATTTGGCGTCAACAACATGAAAGCATGGATCCATCCTGCCTTGTATCAGTGGTTCAGGTTGGTGGTGGTGGTGTAATGGTGTAGGGGATATTTTCTTGCCACGCTTTGGGCCCATTCGTACCGATTTAGTATCATGTCAACGCTACAGCCTACCTGGGTATTGTTGCTGACCATGTCCATCCCTTTAAGACCACAGTGTACCCATCTTCTGATAGTTATTTCCAGCAGGATATTGCGCCAGGTCATAAAGCGCCAATCTTCTCAGACTGGTTTCTTGAACATGACAATGACTTCACTGTACTCAAATGGCCTCCACAGTCACCAGCTCTCAATCCAATAGAGCACCTTTGGGTTGTGGTGTAACAGAAGATTCACATCATGAATGTGCAGCTGACAAATCTGTAGCAACTGCATGATGCTATCAAGTCAATATAGACCAAAATCTGTGAGGAATATTTCCAGTACCTTGTTGAATCTAAGCCACGAAGGATTAGGTCAGATCTGAAGGCAAAGGGGGAACAACCCAGCACTAGTAAGGTGTACCCAATAAAGTGGCTGATGACTAAAATTTAAATAAGACCATTTCTTCAGCAAGACATGTGGAGTGTTTAGTTTGTTCCATGACTTCCAACAAAGATTCTCTCTTGTAGGCTTGGTAGCAGGGGTGTAGCAATGGGGTGACAGAATGCATAGGGCAGAGTGCTTTTCACCATTGTGATGCACCATTGCATCAGGATCTATGCAAAATCCCCAAAGTGTCCCTCTATGTCTGCTGTTTTTCTACCACAATTGTGTTCAGTGTTGTGTTGCTGCTGACACAACGTATGAGCTCTTTTTAAATAGTTTTCCCCAATTATATGATATGCTGTGCTTCACTGTCATTTCGTCTCACATAATCTCTCCAAACAGGATCAAAGGTCCCATTGTTTTTCTGTAGTAGTAACGTATTAAGTGGTGGCATAGGTGGAAGATTTAATTCTGCACAGAACTGAATAATACTAAAAGTGTAAGAACAAATTTTCAATGACTTTTTTTCTGCTTCCAAAAGGGCCATTGTAGCCTTATCAATAGTTTTCCCATTCGAGTTTCCTCCATCCTACCATGTTGTTGCAGTGATCAAGGCTATTTTCATACTGTTTCAGTAGCGCACCTATTGTGCACCTATTGACCCAATCCTGTTGTCACTAATTTTGTGGATTTCTTGGAGGACATTTTGCCGCAGAAGCAGTACACTGCATCATTTCTTTTATCATAAGTTAATTGACTGTCTGTACTGTATGTGTAGTGGTAGTGAAAACATAGTTTTTTTAAGGTATGTGAAGTTTTCCTTTATAAGCAGTGAGCATGTACTTACAAGATCAGTCTTTTTGAGTCAGGCAGGATAGCTGTGTCAACTGAGGGAACTGCTGATTCATAGTGTATTCTGGAACTTGCTGAGGGAGTAGATGTGACATTGATCCCGATGACCGCAGACCTAGAATGGCCTATGAGAAAATTACATTAATAATTGAATAAAAATGGTGTTTAAAATCTGAATCACTTTAATCAGATGCTAATGACATTGAGATTAATATTGAGATAGTCACTTAGTGAACATCATCACTTCTCGGTGAACTCAACGTAGGAAGTTCTGCAAAATCAGTGAAGTACAGTATTCATTAAATGACGATGATTTGAAATGATGCTAAAGGAAGTGAGGATATATTATTTCACTTAAATCAATTCCTCCATCCTTGCATCTTTTTGTGGAGAGGATGCACAAATAATAAATTGAGAAGCAAGGGGCTATGGGGATCTCCTGATTTAATTTATTGTCAGTATTTGGAATTTCCACATGAGAATCTGGAATTTGGTGGAGATTCACAGTGCTTCCCTGGCAAGATGTGCATGACAATCACAGCTTTTCCCAATCGCTTTTGCAATTTCAAATAATCGCCCAGCCCTAAACACTTAAAGAACCATAGATTAAATTGCTACTTTTCATTTTAGGCTGGGCTACAAACAAAAGGAACTGAAATACAACTTTGACCAAACTTTAGGTGTTAAGCACATGGGTGTGCTGGAGCTTGATGTTCTGTTTACTTGTGTATGTGTGTTTTGTTGAAAAATACAAAGACACTAAATGTCATAAGACGTCACGTTCCAGTTGAGCTTACTGAATAGGTGACATCTCTTGTTTGTTTTGAATCTTTTTAACATGCACATACTAGAATCCCAAGAGGAAAGTGCAATACTCTTGAGTGATCCCTTCCCCCAGCACCATTTCAGTGGAAGAGCTTCCCATGGGTGTAAACCTTTCACCCATATTGGAACAAGCACAGTTTCTCACTCTCAGCACTGAAGGCTACAGCCGGTATAATTACTTCAGAGACCTTTATGGGAATGAGAGCAAAACAGCTATGTTGTTTCCACTCAACGGCAAAAATTTTACAACGTTTGGTATTCTGAACCTCAGTGGCAGTTAATGTTTGTCAGTCATTGTCTACAGAAACTCTTTACTAACGCTTCCTGATTTTGTCAGCTGACTGTCATTCCACCTCACCGCCCCCTGACAATCACACTTTTGACTTCTAGGTCAATTCTGGATAAGTTAATAACAAAACAAGTTAAGAATTGATCCATTATTCCTTTTTCAGAATTGAGGTTATGCCAGTTGTCTGTGTTTACAGTGCAGCAGTATTGTGGAACTGCTGAGAAATCACATTTTTTTGTGAACTAATTTGTGTAGGTTGAACAGAATTTACTAGGTTGTATATTATGTGGTTTTGATCAGAGTTGGGTCTATAGATGATGCCATCGTCCATCGCTGATGGCCGATAGACATCATGATGCTGAGCCGGCATCGCAGCTTGCAAAGAATACACACTTGGGGCCCCATTTACACTAATATGTCTTTTAAGACATTTTAGTAGGGGTGTCAAAATTAATTGTTTCTTCGGTGCACCGCAATGCAGACGTGGACAATTCGGTATCGGTTCACTAATAATCATAACCGGTTATTATGTACTGACGTCATTTATCTCAAATGCGCTCTGTCGCGAGGGAGGCGAGCGCGGGTATTTACAACACTACAGGCGCCAACTACTTCAAAATTTCACTGTGTGTTTTCTGGAAAGTCTTTCACTGGCACTTACAGCAGAAGCCCCTATTTCTCTGGGATTGAGGGAATGAAAGTGAACTCCATTTCTCTCTCTCTCTCTTTCACTGTGGCCCATTTCACCTGCTGGCATGACTTTTCCTCTCGACTACTGGCGTGACTTTCTACCCTCTCTTTTCCTCTTGGCTGTATGCATTCACATGCTGTACCTGTGCATTGTCACGCGACCTGACCAGATTTCATGCGGCGCGGGATTAAATTTCCTAAATAAGGGCGGGAGTGGTCGGTAACTCTGGTGTAATTTTAACAGGAGTGGGGGTCTCACAATATCGCTCCCGAGCGAGCGAGCAAGCAAGCACACGTGTGTGTGTGTGTGTGTGTGTGTGTGTGTGTGTGTGCGCGCGCGCTCGCGTACGCGTGCGTGTGTTTGTTTGGTGCTGTCTATGTTTGTGTATGTGTGTAAATGAGAGACAGTGTGGTGCTGTGTGTGTGTTTATACAGACAGCTTGTTATAGCCACCCCCCAAAATACAACACTTGTGTATGGAAAGCATCGTCGATGCACCGAAATATCGAATTGAACCGAATCGATGGCATGATAATCGTAAACGAACTGAACCGTGAGACCAGTATAGGTTCACACCTCTACATTTTACAACAAAAACAATCCAAATCCACACTGCCGTTTTACCCAGCATTTCTAAAAAGATCTCCGTCCACACTATACTGCTGAAAATGCACATTATGTGACCGCACACACACTCTGGAATGTGCTGCAGAAAATGCACACATCTGGGGCCTCATGTATCAACGCTGCGTACGCACAAAAACTTTGCGTACGCCAGATTTCACGCTCGCGTTTGGATTTACTAACGATGAAATGAACGTGAGATTGTGCGTTGGTCTGCGCCAACTTCCTGTCTGGTGCACGTGTATTTCTTGTGTGTGTTTGTTTTATTTTCATTGGCGACTCCTAGTGGCAATTATGTTAAATCGCACACTACAAAGTATCTTTGAGCCGTGCAATGGCAGTGGTATGGGACGGTATCATTCGCATGTCTAGCAGATTTACAAGGTTTCCATAACATGCAGTTGACCAGCCAAACATTAAAGCGCAATTTTTGCAGCGATCGCCAGCTTTCCCAATGTAATCAGAGCGATCGACTGCACGCACATTGCAATAAAGGCGCCATCTGAAGACGAATTTGGATGAATCAGAAACATTTCTATTCGATAATTGTGCAAATAATATATGATGCTCAAATGCGCTTAAGATAATACACACACTAATTAATGATTCCTACTTGTCTTCCTCATGATGAAGAGTAGGCAATGTCTGATATGTAGGGGGGAAAAAAGAAGAATGAGTTCATCAGACGCTGGGTTCGAACCGAGTCCATGACCGAACGTGTCAAAACATGTTGCCATGCACTTTACGTGCCACACCACTCACGCTGCTATAGACGCTACAAAATTTGACACCTTTATATCAGACCATCTCTTTTTTAATTCACTCACAGTGCGATGTTCAGACCCCACTGCGTTAACCGCGTCAGCTAAACTCTCCCACTCTATTTTTTTCTTTTGTTATTAATTCTGGAGGACAAACTTGCAAATAACACAGATTTTCTCCGGTCTACCTCCGATAGGAGCACCTCCAATTCACATTCTGTTCAAAGTTTCTCTTTTTGCTTGCTTTTGCCATTTGCTTTTTTCTTTGGTTTTGCCAAAGTAGAGTCATTAGCATATTCATACGGGGGAGGAGGCAGGGAGGGGTTTTGTGCTAATGCACGTGCGCTCAGTTTCACGTTAATTTGGATGTACAAAGAGAATATGCATGGGATTCCATGTACGCACTGTTTCATACATCTTAATTCTTTAATGTGTACGCACATTTACAGCTTTGTGTGTACGCAATGTTTTAGTATGATTTCAACGCAAGTCTTCGTACATGAGGCCCCTGAGCTCCAGGCAGTCAGCGGGTCCTTTGAGCACAAAACCCCAGAGAGCAGTGCATGTTGAATGGTTTATCAAGGATTTACCGCTGTATCGCGTCTCACTATAGTTGTTAAACAGGATATTTAATTAATCTTGTCTCCATCTAACGACTCTTGTCTTTTGAATCTATCAGGTATCGTGTCACAGCATCAGTTACACTGCTTCAATCTTTTACTTTCACACTTGTACTTAGTAATTTTAGCAAAAACCTCAGATACTGTTGGTTGTGCACCTTTTTTTTACCAACCAAGTTTGTCGACGATATTATAACGACACATCACTCTGCCTATTCATCCCAGAGTCCCGTGGAAAAAGTGATTGACAGGTGGTAATTTGTGTGTAACTTATCTTTATTTATTTATGATTTGGTTATGGGTAAAACGAAGATCATGCAGGTCAGGTAGTTGAAACGGTAGGCTACAAATAATTGATTTGTTATTAATTAATTATTCATTTAAATATTCATTTAAATTCATAACCTAATTAATTCACAGCTGCCTATGACAACGATGCTGTTATCCGTCGCAATGTTTCACATTAGACATCGTGAGATGACATCCCTCAACCCTAGTTTTGATAAAAATGTAAGATTCATGGTCGCTGATGTTTGTAATTTTTAAAAAAATGGACATTTAACAAACGCAAGTGCTTTGTGGTCAAATTTTAGCTGAAAGACATAAACAAAACGAAAAGGCATAGATTTGTGTGAATGAGAATATTTTACAAGTGTAATATGTTTCACACAATATATATTAAGCTTTCATCTGCCAAGATATAATGAATGTTAATCAGTAGAATAAAATTGGCAATTTATTTAATGTAAATTTGTGCTCTGTTGATGAAAATGACATATTCTATATATATATATTCTCTTTCTCTTCCACACACTCAAACAGAAACAGGGACACAAAAACATGGTCAGCAATGACCTATGACTAGGCCCACACGGAATCTGTGTGTGCAGATTTCCACAGATTTTTAGCCCATCATTGATTTTGTTTAATTACTTGTGTAAATGTGTGTACATTTATATTTATTCAGTTTTTATATTAATTTCAGTAATAATGTTCACTAATATGAAAATATTCATATGATTTATTTACAATACAGTTTGTAAAGTCAGTGTTTTCTCTAGGATTTTTTCCAGCTGTGGCGGCAGGCCTTTTGTTTACACAGATCTACCAACTACCTGTGGCGTTATTTCAATAACAAATGTCGTGAGCGCAGTATTAGAAGTTGAGATAGCATTTATGTAATAACCTACGAGCATGTCAATCTCTTTGCTTGCGCGCTGATTTCCTCTGCTCCTGCACAAAACTTCTTGCACGCCCTCTCAAATATAAGCCGATCTAGCCTATCAAATCTTGTGCGCTCTCAAACAAATGCTGCTGAGTGCGATTTAGTGCATTTATGTAACGAGTATGTCTCCAGCATTTATTAGATTTGCTAGGAATATTTATGAATGTCACCAATAGACCTACAGAGTAGCATTAATGCGTCCTGAAGTAAAGTGAAATGGCTAGGCTATACGTCGTGTTTGCTGGCCTCACACATCATGCACCTGTCAGCCAGTCAGTCAGTACGTAACCTTAAAGGGTTAAACAAATGAAGCACAGCACTACTACTGTTACAGAAAAGTTTGCGCTGCTATAATTCACTTACCCTTTAATACGTTTTGGTGCGATTATCACCCGCTATTAAAAAAACAAAATGTTTTAAATGAGAAGCTGTAATGTAGCCGTGGCGGGATGAGTTTTTGCGTGGCGCCCCACCATGGAAGAATGAATGTAGCGGAAACCATAAGTAATATTTTCTGTAATTTAGGCATATTATATGAAAGACTTAATTGGATGTGCATTGTAAACATTAAATAAGGTATTATTTTTTATTTCACATATTAAGTTTTAAGTTACGATACTCCCAAAATCATTCAGTATAAATCAACAGATTTTTAACAAAATTCTGCCCAGAAATAGCAAAAAATGTCTGCAGATTTTGTATGGCTCTACCAATAACTTAACTAGTTTCGCAATTTGAAAAGTTACATTTCTCTGTAGCAGGGCAATAATGCCACTGTTCACTTTAATTTTGCTGTTGATTGTTGAGAGACAAGCAGACACCATAGTTCACACATGCTTAATCACGATCTCTCTCTCTCTCTCTTTAATAAATTCAGTATTAATTCCATTACTTTGCATATTGATGGCTAAAGTCTTTGTTACTACCTCAAAATTTCTCATTTGGGATTATTAACAGAGGCTTGGGATGAGGTGAACTAGACCAAACCTGACTAGATGAACAATGTCTTCAGTTGTGGGAACTGTTTGTTTGTGACTGAGGTTAGCTTGCTTCCAAATAGTTTCTTTTTAAATTAAAAACCTTTTGAGAAAATTTCCCATTTCTGAAATGAAGATCCTTTACTATCTGTTACACCATT
Source organism: Danio aesculapii (assembly GCF_903798145.1). Classification (NCBI taxonomy): domain Eukaryota; kingdom Metazoa; phylum Chordata; class Actinopteri; order Cypriniformes; family Danionidae; genus Danio; species Danio aesculapii. The sequence continues at coordinate 16,049,726 of NC_079455.1, read as the reverse complement.
CATAAAAAAAGCAAGTGCTGCACTGAGCTGCAAAGGAAATAATTCAGTCAAACAGTACAAATGCAAATGTTTTATTTTTATAGAATGTCCAAAGAACCTCATTCTCCAGGTGTCTGAGTGTGAGTCTGAAGCTCATATTCACACTGAATAACCACAGTCTGAAGAGATTCTACACCAATAAAGAAACAAGTCAAAGGCTGTTTTAGCTTTCGTAATATTCCAAAAACAAAACAAAACTCTGCAATGGGTCTTGCAATGGATTTTCACATAACCTGACAATGAAGCCACTTCCTTAAAATGTTCTTGATTAACACACTCAAACTGTTGAGTCAATGAGAATATTTTACATGTGTAGAAGGTTTCACAGTTTTAAAAGACTTAAAAAATGATATATATTAAGCTTTCATCTGCCAAGATAAATTAATAACATAAAAAACAAGAGGATCAATAATCTCTCTTACATATTATACAAAACCGTTGGCTCATGTACAGTTTTATTGATCAGTGTTTCAGCCCCTGTGATTGTCAAATATTGAGAACAGAAGAGGACAGATGAGGATCAACACATCCACTGAAGGCTCAGCCTTGCATGGCGCAATTTAAACTTCATACAAACACTGCACCGACATCCACTGAAAAAATCCATGGGGAACGAGATTGAAAATGGCAAGATGCATACGTTCCTCTTGAAATTGTTCCAGTGTAGATTCACGAACACGTATGAGAGCAGGTGATGCAGATTTATTGAGTACTGCAGCTTGAGCGTGACGATAAACTGATTGAGTGTGATTTGTCTTTGATGGTTTGATATGGAGCCATGAAAAACCAAAGCAGTGAGCCATCACACTATCATCACATAAACACCCGCCACTCACAGCCAATCTGAAATGACTAAAAAATATTCACCACTTTCTAGAAAGTCAAAATGTCTCTACAAAATCATTGTTCACAAGTGCTTTTTTCCTCCAATATTGATTGGGTCATAGTGTTCTTGCCACTGGCTGTTCAGTTCTCCATTTTCGGGAAGCGTCTCTGCAGCAACCAGGTTGTTTCTCTCCGTAGGAGATGGAGTGGCATCAGCACCAGCTGAACTCTGTTACCTCCTGCCCATCTCGTTCTGTTTGAGGAACTGGATGTTAGCGCTGCTGTCTGCCAGTTCAGGATATTGCTCCACCGGCAGCACGTAATAGCCCTCGTAACCTGCAACCTTCCCCATGGCTAACAGTTGTCCCCTCTCGGTTTCAGCCCACACGCGTCCCCCTTCCCTGCCGTCTCGCACTTGTTGCTGCTCCCTAGCCCAGGCTCCAGACAGTGCCCTCTGGTGGGCCTGTTCCAGCACACGGCTTCGCTCCTTTTCCAGGACCTCTGCTGAGAGTCCATATCGGATGCTGTAGGTGAGTTTGGAGGAGTGGATTTCTAGGGTGACGCCACGCCGGGAGCGTCCACTTATCGTAATATTGATCCCGCTCTCCAGGCTCTTGTGGCCACCGCTGAGTCCCAGTGCAAGCAGATCACTGTCTGCAAGCCCAAGCTTCACGAAGAAGTGGCAGTCCCGGCCTTCGATGGTGTAATGAGTGCCCTCCAGGTAGATAGCATTGCTGAGGATCTGAGATATTTTGCGACTGTCTTCGCTGGCTGAGCTGGACAGGTCTGTGAATACGTGGCTCTCCTTGATAGCAAGCATCATGCCTTTGCCCACGATGGGTGTGCTGGTGCCAAACCAGTAACCGGGCTTGTCACGCTTGGTGCGCCGCTGTTTGTTAAGTCGCCTTCCCTCAAGAACCATGAAGGCCTGGTTGTGTCTGTCCACAGAATGCTGAACTCCAGTGAAGAGCTGTGAAATGGCATGAATGGTTAGTTACACCCAATAGAAGTGGCTCAGCAGTAATACATGTTATGTGAGTCAGTTTGAATTATGTGCTGTGTTGGCAACTAATTTACAGGGGAAGTTGGTTAAGATTGGTCAATTTTTTGCTAAAAGTGCTGTTGTGAATTCACTAGCTATATTTCCATCCACCTATTCTTATGTACAATTTTGATATGCGCATAAAAAAAATTATTGATGGAAATGCCAAGATGGGCACAAGTTTTGAAAATGTGCATTAAAAACAACATGTGCGCATAAGTGAGTAGGATAAACTTTTTATTCGATAAGAAAAGATGCACAAAACCTTCGATGGGAATACTTTTACCGAACAAATTCCAGTATGCACATTAAAAAAAGATCATGTGATTTAAAAAAAAAATTAAAAAAATTAAATAAATTAAAAAAAGAATGTTATAAGAGATCATGTGGTGATAAAAATGTGTGCGAATGGATAAACCTGCTGGCTGAGCACTTTGTAAAACATCTGAACTGTTGTTTTGGTCATTCTAAAACACCTTAATCATTTCAGTATTACTGTTATTATATTATTGATGACCTTCAGAATCAAGAGCGTCTGTGCTCTGCGTCTGACCCCTTTAAACGACACCACACGTTCACTGCATTTCAGGATTGCCTTCTGAGGCGATTTACTAAATGAAGAAAAGATTCATGCAGCGTCTCCTACTGCAGTAAATTCCATTTTTACTGTTGATATTTGGCGCCAGATAATCAGGAAGTGATGATTTTGTTCTCTTTGACTCATTGAATGGAAACGCTGCTTATTCGCACATCTTTTATGCGATATTCCAGTTTTGCGCATAAAGTTAATTCACATTTTTGGATGGAAACTTGGCTAGTGTTGTGACCATCATCTAAAACGTGCAATTCCAGTGCAAGGAATAAGAGCTTCATCTGTTTAATCCACTGAAATGACTTCATAGTTAGTCTACATCAATATTTTTAATTGACTTATGATTTTTATATTACCATTTTTATTGTACAACATCAAATCTAAGTCTTCATCCTGCTAAAGATGAGATCAATCTTTCACTTTGATATGGAAAATAAGGAAAAACACAAAAATATTTTTAAAAGGATAAGACTGAGCAAATAAAGCAGGTGTATAAATCTTTTGTGAAAGGTAAGTAAAATTCTTAGCTCTGACATTTTGTTTAATGTTTTTTTTTTCATGTTTTAATGTGCTTTGCAAAAATGATGCATGAAAAATAAAGAAATGTACAAGTTTTTTTTTTTTTACTAGAAATAAACTTAGAACTAATGACATTACATTGTAGTTTTTTATAAGCTATTTTATTAATAAATGTTATGTGGTTCAGGTTGGACACCTTTACTCCAAAAGCTGTAGCAATTATATTGTTTAACCAATAGGTAGCGAGAACCTATCGAACATAATCAAAAATGTCCCTGAATAATTATTCAAAAATGATACATCTAGTAATGATACATGATGTTTTAATTTAATGAGTCTTATTAAATCATTATTGAAAATGAGGCTAAAACATGCATATGAAGTATTGTTGTACAAGGTTATGTTAATAGTACACATTTAAAGTTATCAGCCCGATCCTTTTTCACAGTATAAAAATTGTATTAAATTCAGCGGACTATTTCCTGCTTTTTATTGTTATTAAAATGACAGATTCTAAGTTTTGTTTTTTAACACCAAAAGTTTATTACTATATACTATTGTTAAAAAAATGGAAAGCAAACTACATTTGTTTCATCCCATTTTTGCTGATGCGAAAAATAGTCAGATCCTGGACTTAAAACCGTGATGTTAGCCGAATCAGGAGATTTGTGATCTGGTAAACCACTAGTTTCTATCAGAAGTTGACATAACCTATGTGCAAAATTAAACCATTGTACCTTTTTTTAACCAAAGCTTTATTGTAGCTTCAACCAAAAGCTTTTTTCCTTCATATTAAATATAATATAATAATTACAAGCGCTATCATGTGTTCAGAGTCAGATATGATGTATGAGATCTTAATCATGAGACTGTTGTGAGAGACAAATTAATGTTAAAGATCAACTTTTACTCCTATTTCATTAATGAGGGGCAGTAGTTGTTTTATGCTAAATTAAAGAAATTGTATTGCATTGCTAGTAGGGTTGGGTCAATAGACGTAGTTTTAGCAAAAACCTCAGATAATGTTCGTTGGTTTCTGTTGGTTGTACTTGTGCACCTTTTTTACCAACCAAGTTTGTCGAGGCGATTATAACGACACAGATCACTTACTGCCTATTCATGCCAGAGTTATGCGGAAAAAGAGATTGACAGGTGGTAACTTGTGTGTAACTTATCTTTATTTATGATTTGGTTATGGGTAAAACAAAGACCAAGCGGGTCAGGTAGTTGAAACGGTAGGCTACAAATAGTTAATTAGTTATGAGTTTATTAATTATTCATAAATTCTATGAATTATTCATTATTCATCATTCTATGATGATGATGCCATCGTCCATTGTGATGTTTCGTATTAGACATCGTACAATGCCAAATTGATCGACATCGCTCAACCCGAATTTCTAGTGGCATAAATGACCTTATGAACATGTAGATATACGTAAAGTATCCATTCATATTAAGAACATGCTAATTCTTTTATTTTATTAGGTTTGTTTAATTTTTCTAATTAGATTTATTACATTTTTATACGTTTTGTCAATGGCTTGTTTACATTGGTACTTTTTCAAAGTACATTCTGAATGTCAAAGTTGCATGTTAAATAAAAGGAAATTATTAATATACAATTTTAAATGATTAAAATAAAATGAGTAGTTTAGTTGAATAATCAATAAATTAGTCTAATCAATATAAATATAGTCATTATTGGCATGCCCACATGGAATACACAATGAGACTGGTCATCTTTGTTAAAAATATTATTTCAAAGGTGTTAATATTACTTGAAAGGTTTTAATTTAGATTGGTTGTTGACTGTATTTTTAAACATACTCTTAATAAAGAATAAAAGCAGTACATGATTTTTTTTCAGTATGCAATGAGGAGGTACACATTTCTTTTTGTTTCATTTTTAGGTTTTCATTCATTTAGTGGTGGGGCGCTGTATTACTGGTGAAGCCATTTGCTCATTTGCCAGTGTCGACATGTAATTTTAGTTGTAAAAAGGGCACCAAATCAAACTCACCTGAGCGTTATCAGAGTCCTGACTGGCAAATATCTCATAAGGAGGGTTAACAAAATAAAGTGAATGCCTGGGAAACCCTGGGATGATGTTGCTGAGTTGAAAGCCAAACATTACCAGCCAACTCTTCACATCTGCAAGACAAAAAAAAGAGGAAAAAAAACCCTCCCTTTTACAAGCTGTCATAGGAAGCACTGTGCATCATTTACACAAAAGCTTTAGCTCAGGTTTTATCACCCTCTCACCTGTCACATAGTTTTTCACATCAATCATATCACTGAGTGGATTGTTGTTCTTGAACATATACAGATTGAATGGAGCTGGCTCTTTGCCTATTTTCGACCACAGCGTATGATCAGGTGCAATCCATCTTCCTGCCAGGACGTCATAGTCTCTCTGGGCAAAATGCACCAGCTTTGTGAGAGAATCATAAAGCCCTCCATGGAAGCCCAATATGAGCTGGAAATCTGGGTTAGAATCATGGTAGATCTCGCCGTATGCCGTGAACTGCATCTGCTTGACCATCTGCCCGTTACTGCTGAAGATGGCCAGAGGGGTGCCTACATTGTCAGAGGCGATGTAATATTCCTCCCCACCGCTGACCTCCATAGCGAACAGATGACCCTGTAGGTCATAATAGAAGGAGGTGATTTCAGCTCTCGTGTGGTTGTACACATGGGTGACCCGAGTGGGATAGTTCAAGTCTGCGTAGAAGTACTGCTGATGCTCGCCTTCACTAGTTCTGCGGGAGACACGGCGACCCAGACCATCGTAACGATAATGGACACTCCAACCTCCTGCTGTGCGGCTGTAGGCTCGCTCAAGAAGACCTTTGGAGTTGTACTCAAATATGTCCGAGCCCCTTTGCATGAGCACACCGTCCTCATCGAGTTGATACTGCATGTCACCCAGCCTCGTAATTCGGTCTCGAAGATCATATCGCAGTGGCAGCAAACGGGCACTGTTACCCGGGTTGAGCAAATGGAGGTTGCCGTTCAGGTCATAACTGTAGCGCCATGTTGACCAGTCATCAACCTTGACCCCCACAAGTTGTCCATCACCATCATATTCATATCGGTACTGTGTGGTATTGGCATAGGGACCAATCTTTAACTCCCGTTTGATAACTCTGCCCATGCTGTCATACTGCACGGTCATCCAATACATCAATGAGCGAAAGATCTCATATTGCACTTCCTTGATGCGACCATGTGCATCAAAGTGCTTGCTGAGCGTCATCACAGCTGTGGTGATGATTTGGTTGATGTCGTAGTATATGATGCCGAACTTGCCGAAGTGTTCAACCTTGCCAGAGATCTCATCATAGCGGTATAGATCCACAGGAAGTGGGGTTTCTCCTATTACCGGCTTTATGCTAGCCACCCTGAAGCTGTTGTCATGATAGGTGTAGTCGAAGCGAGCGTTAACCATTCCTTCTTCGGAGAAGCGGTACATCTGCTTGTCTACTAGAGGACCCAGTTTGCGATAGCGAATGGTGCAGGAGAAGCCTCCACTCTGCAGGTTGACCATTTTGAGGACTCCTGTTGTCTCATCATAGCCAAAGGTGACTGCAGTGGCATCGTACAACACCTCAGAGAGTTTTCCCAGCTTCCCGTACTTGTAAAGTACTCGTCGTCCCGTTCCAAGGTAGAACATTGCACATGGACGCCCATCCTCGCTGAAGTCATGGATAACTGTGGCATTGCTTTCAGGGGGGTTGTAGGTGTTGCGAATGTAGCCGACAGACACATGGGTGGCCATTGTGTGTCGAGCCATGCTGGGCATTGTGACCGCTGTGAGTCTGCCCGCTGTATCAAAATCAAAGACGTATTGCTTTTGACTTTGCTGGAGCAGCAACACCATGGACTGCAGAGAGAGAGAGAGAGAGAGAAAGAGAAAATATGAGCAAAATGAGTACACAAAATAAATACTGGTGAAAAATAATTCAACTCACTTTGTCCACGTAGCTGAAGCTCCATATTTTGCCATCAACAAAGGTTCTTGACAGGATCCGTCCAAAAGTGTCAAACTCGCTCTTCTCACTCATGCTGCCCCTCTGCAAGCCCACTAGTCGGCCGGTGGGTGAGTAAGACACATTGACCAGGGCTAAGCTGCTACTAGGGAGCCAGGTGGCTGGTCGGCCCTGGGCATCATAGATAATGCGCAGAGTGAACTTTCGGTGGTCATCGTAGATCTTCTCAGTTCTAGTGTTGCGGTCATAGTCAATGGACAGAAGGTTTCTGCTGTGGACCTGCAGGACAACATTTAAGGTTATTCCAAGTCATAAACTTCAATTTAAACTCTTGTTAAAGCTAGCTGTACACTGAATACGTTTTAATATCATTGATTCTCAGATTGTACAGATATGTTTACAGATATAAACCATGTCATGCTGTGGGATCTTAGGTGGAACCGAGTGCATGGAGCATGTTACAGAGACATTGAAGGGCTCACAGTGAAGTCTGTGACCTTCAAGCCCCCGCCAGATGTAATTTTTATATTTACTTAGGGAGCCCAGGAAAGAAAACTGCATTGGGCCCAGATTTACTAGCAAAGACAGCATGTGGAACAAGTTGTATCCGGGCAAAAGAGGACGTTACTAGGCATGGACGATAACTGTTTTCAAGGTATACCGCAGTTTGATAAGATCAAGGTTTTAAAACCGTCAAAATTTTCTGCAATACCGTTCCTAAGGTATGTATAAGATTTTTTATTTACGTTCTTTTTTTTTTTTTTTTTAGGACAGCAGTATCTTTAGCAGAAAAGATATCTAATGATGTCGTTTTAAATTGTAAAAATTGAGGATAGCAGAAGTCAATAATTCATAGCCTGTAATGTTTACTTTTCCAAGATATTTTAAATGTTTCTCAAAGTAAAATATATTGTGTTCAAAAGAGGAAAAAGTTTTTGTTTTTTACCCAGACATTTAAAAAGAATATATTTTCGAGCAGTAATTGACCCTTCGCTAAGCCCCGCCCTCCTTAATTACTGTTGCTACGCCTGTCAAGCTTTCGTGCCTGGCACGGCTTTTACAATGTGTATGCGCGGTGTCAGATATGCCAGGGATATAATGCCATTTTTGGCGAACAGGAGAGATATCCGAGAAATCCAGAAAAAATAAGGACTGCAGTATGCATTCCAGGAGTATATACACGACATAATAGGCAACCGATTAGAGAATAATACAATCAAAATTGAAGCTAGCTTAGCCTAGCCGCCTCATACGCTGACCGTTCAACAGCTCAGTTCATGCACAGCAGGAGAGGTGAAATTTAAAAAGAATCTAATTATAAATAATTACATTTCTCTATTTTTAGCCAAAAAATCCTGATAGACTAATGTTGTGCAATGAAATATATAGTTATTAACCGGCGAGGAAACACGCATGGACAGAGCTTTTACATCATTCATTCATAGAAAGAACAGCCAGAAAGGGGAAATTAATGGATTTGTGCTGAATTTCAGCATCAGTGACCCATAACAATGTACAGTAAGTTACCTATAACTGTCAGTATGTTTGTGTGCTCTTTATAAACTAATGAAAAACAGCTGCTCGTGAAATATTTAGTATTTTGGTTTTGAAAAGGGAAAAAAGTCCACCATCCCGTCCAAACATTTAGGATACCGGGTGCCTGTTTCCCTCACTCGAAAGTTTTACAGAGCCCCTGCGCGTAGCTACGGTTGCTAAGCCTTGATTGGTGGATGGCGGTTTTTGGGTGTGGCTTAGCGAAGGGTCAATCACAATACCGTGATACTGTGAAATCGTGATATTTTTATCCAAGGTTATTATACCATCAGAATCTTATTTCAGCCCATGCCTAGATGTTACCAACAACCCATCTCTCTCTCTCACATTTTCCCTGTGGTGCCTTGTTGTCACTATGTATTTTCATTTAGTGTCTGGCTCCTATTGGTTTATGATTTGAAAGTTGGTGTAAAAGGAGCCTCACTACACAATTGTGGACACAGTCTGATTTCAGTTGCCACTGATTGGTTGGAAAGACTACAGACTTTTTTTCTAAGATCAAATCTTTCAGGATTGTCAAAATTCTACAGTGTGCACCTAACTTTACATAATCAAATGATTTGTACATTTAAATGATTCAATTGGCCAGCTTTAAACTGAAACATTATAATTACTTTAGCATTCCAATGTAAAGATGAACATTATGAATTTCTGTAAAATGTCTTTCAGACAATGAGCATTTTGTAAAGTGCTATCGCAAATAAAACTGCCGACTTGTCGATTAGCTTCAGTGGTAGAAAAGAAAAGCTTACGCGCAGCTTCCTGCCAAACACTGTGACCTTGCCCTTGGTCAGCTCTTTTCTCATGCGCCACTCAATGGAGTTGAGTCCGCTGTCAGTGGGCAGACTGATGTTGCGCCTCCCGATGGTTGGGCTTACAGATCCTGCAATGATGTGTGGTTCCGTGTGGAAGCTGATGCCCATCCCATTAGCATAGGACACTCGCAGTGTGCCATTGTGGTACAACTGATAGCTATTGCGCACTTGGTCTGTAAAAAGACAAGGAGAAACAATAAGCAAATGAGGATGAAAAGTTATACTCTCTAAACAATAAATTATAAATCATTTATCATGGCTATAATTTAAAAGGACTTCTAGTTTAATACATCTTAAAATGTTTTTCTTGGGAATCAAAGCTGCATTTCAGTAGCATTACTTCAGTCTTCAATATCATGTGATGCTTCAGAAATGATTATATTAAAATTTGTTCAAGAAACAGTTCAGATTCAGAGTTGAAAGGAAAGTTAATAATTTGAGCAACAGACAGATTTGTTAAACAAATAACAGCAATTACTTAAGATCGAAATCTTTTGTAACATGTGAAGACACTACTTAAATGGTCACTTTCTCTGGATGAACAATTTTAATTATTTGAGTAAAATAATATTTTAGTTTTATTTTGTCAACAACTGATATTCCAAATTTAAAATAATAAATATATTTTTTGCATTAAGTAAAACATTTGACGTTTTCAGATGTTTATATTTATTTTCAGACAACACAATTACAGTGTTTTAACTTCAAGAAATCAATATTTGATTCAATAATCCTGATTTTTGCAATGACAACAAATGAAAAAAAGCGTTCTAAGGGCTCTATTTTAACGAGCTAGGCGCAAAGTGTAAAGTGCATGGCACAAAAGCATTAAGGACGTGTCCAAATCCACTTTTGCTATTTCAAGGATGCAAAAATACACTCTGCACCCTGGCGCATGATCTAACAGGGTTGTGCTTATTTTCTTAATGAGTTATGGGTGTGTTTTGAGCATAACGTGCATTAAACCAATCAAAGTCTCTTCTCTCATTCTCTGTAAGAGTCGGTTGCGTCACGCTATGGGAAATTTGCTATTTACATGGCGCATTTTGTAAGTGGAAAAACTGAACGCTTCACTAGCGAGAAAACAGTTAAACAGAGCATCTGCAGCACAAGGATAAAGAATGATCCTCCTCTATTTTGCCTCTTTACTTTCTCTTTACTTTTACACCTTTAATTTCGTGAATACGGAAACGATGTTGTACGCATTCCACTGAAGACATTTATTAGCCTACATATTTAATTTTGTTTGTTAGTCGCAAAGATTTGTTTCAAAACTATTTCTAAATTCAGTTCTAATTTCCAGCAAACAAACAAACAAATAAATAATAATAATGAAGCATGGTCAAACAACGGAGTTATATCCAAACACATCCAAACACAAACTTATGCCCTTCTATTTTTATATAGTGTTCCAAATGTCTCCAAAACCCGACAGATGGACAAATCTAAATTTGTTTTTAATAAAACAAATATAAATATGCATAAAATAAGTAATACTACCACCACCACCACTACTACTACCACCACTACTACCACTACTATCACTACCACTACTACCACTACCACTACTACAGCCACTACTACCACTACTACTACCACTACCACTACTACTACTACCACTACTACTACTAATAATAATAATGACATTATACAAATGCAAATTGTCACGAATAAACAGAAAAAGCCCCCCGACATGGAGGCAGAAAATAATAATTTTTGTAATATTGTATTCCTTTAATTTAGTTTCATATGTAAAGATATTTGTGTATTGCTGTACATCCTGTGTGTCTTAAGCAATAAGTGTTTGGACCTGCATAGGTGCGTAACTAACGTGCTCTGCGCTGGACTTTAGACCAGCTTTCAGTTGGTCAATGGCGCGGTCTATTTTTGTTCCTCAAAATAGCAACATGCCAACACCCATGAGTCCACAAAGTGCCGCAAATGGATTTGCAATTTAAACAACAGGGTGGAAAACTTGAAAAATAGGGTTGCGCTGGTCTGAAAATAGCAACAAATTGCGCCAAACATGTCTTGCACTTTAAATTACCGGGTGTATGATAGGGTCCTAAATGATTATATGACAATATTGTTATTCTTCATTTATTTGTATATCTAATATTTTATTATAATTCAAGTGGTCTCTTAATTTTTCTCATAGCTGTATTTATGCACTCTTTGATGTCATTAAAGTATTACTGTAAGTCAACTTATTATGAAGTGTTCCCAAAGATTCATTCAATTGAGTATGAAGCATTAGGTCTGATCTGACAGTCTATTGTGCATCAGGGGAAGCGCAGCACTGCAGGGAGGATGTGTGTAATGCGGCTTTTGGCTATAAAGAAGATTTAGCTTCGGCTAAAAGCAGCACAAACATCTTCACTTCCATTTACAAGGTATAATTGGATCAGACGCTGCTTTCTACAGAAATGTACCTGGGAAACACAATCATGCACAATTTCAAAGTCATAAAATAAATAAATATAGAAAATCCAACCGCATTTTGGTGGACTCCTAACAAGCAGAGGGCACCCAAAGGATTGGTTTTCCATGTAATTTGTCTCGAATAAACGGCAAAAGTGAACTCCTTACAGGAAGTAACAAGTATGTTACGTGAGCAAATCCATCATCAACATATAATCCACTGGATATAAAGAGAGGAGTTTAAGCCTTCAAGCTTTTGCCTCCACAAAGAACCCCTAAAGGCAGCCTATGGTAAATAGTAAAATGGTGATTTCTCTGCTCTGCTGGACGCCGCACATTCAAACAATGTGGCCTCCCAGTGGGAAGAAAAAAGAAACATCCGTCTACTTTCCTGCTGCATGTTTGGATCTTAATGGATGTGATTTACAGAACGGGGGGCATCAGCATGAGATCTGGACTGAGCTTTGTTCTTTGCATGTTGTGGTTGTGTGTTTTTACCTTGAACCACAGTGTAAGACGCCTCGACAGATGAGAGATTAGTGACAACGGTGACATCATCATCTCGGTTTGAGCTCTCCATGTCGATGTTGATGGACTCCTCCATCTCACGACGCAGGCTGGTCACAACACCGGTGGGATACGTCACGTTGGTCAGACGACCCTCACTGTCATAGCTGGGAAGAAGAGAGACAAATCAAAACTCACTGCTGGGAATATAACAGTCAGTGTTTTCAGAATGATTAGTTGTTAGTAGGCTCACACGGATTCCATGCACGCAGAAATCTGTAGATTTCCCCTGATTTTAAGCTCATCATTGAGTCTTTATTTACTTGTGTAGATGTTTGTAGATTTAGATTTATTCAGTTTTTAAATTAATTTCAGTAATATTATTGACTAATATGAAAATGTTCATAAGATTTATTTACAATACAGTTTGTAAAGTAATATTTTCTGTCTTTTAGTAGATCTATTATATGAGAGACTAGCTTTGTTCAGTAAATAAGTGGATCTAATTGACTTGGCATTGTAAACATTAAATACAAGTTAAAAGGGTATTTTTTTAATTTAAAATATTGCGTTTTTAGCTATGATACTCCCAAAATCTTTCCACATAAATCCGTAGACTTTTTACAAAATTCTCAGCAGAAATAGCAAAAAATGTCTGCAGATTCTGTCGGGCCCTAGTAGTTACATGTATTATTATATAGTTGTTGCTGTTGTTATGTTAAATGTTTGAAGTGTTTTACATTCAGTGCTATTTTCTGGAAAATTTATACACTTTTTTTTTTAGAACAATTGTTTAACGTATCATTGTAGAAGTAAACAAAAACTATGCTTTAATCAAACACACATCTAGAATGTTTACATGTTTCAGAGCACCTGTCAAACCTGTTTAATATTAGAAATTAGGGCTGCACGATATTGAAAAAATCTGATATTGTGATATTTTATCTTTCTGTGATACATATTGCGATCTGAAATCCATTTCACATAATAGTTTGAATAATGGTTTTCTGTGTCCAACAGAAATTGACTAAGTGCAATTGAAAAAAATGCTTTTCTTACTTTGCTGTCTCGATTCTGGTTCAAAAAGTAAAAATATTGTTTTGTTCTTCAGAAAAATTAAGTCAAAATTAAGAGTTTTTTTTATTTTTTTTATTTCTCAAAACAAGGTATATGATCTGCCAGTGGGGTAAGTAAAATAATCTTGTTTTCGCTTTGAAATGTAGACTAGGAATTACTCAATTACAAAAAGGGGTTTGGCATAAAAAGTATATATTCAGTATAAATAAAGTAATAAAATACAATTCTGTGGCTCCTGGTCAACTATAATTCAGACTCCACAATGCATGCCTTGCAACGCAGATACGCACATGGCGATATGAATGGCGAAACGATATATTGTGCAGGCCTTGTAGAAATTGTATTTTCATTTATTAGGCACAGACAGAAAGAACTAAATCATTTTTCAGATTTTTATTCTCAAATGTAAGTCAGCACACAGTGTTGAGGTAAATAATTCCTTATGTAATTGGACTGAAAAAAAGTGTCTTTATAATTGTCATAAAACAGCAAATTAGAAATTTTAAGAATAACAGCAATAATTATATAATATTAAAAATATTACTAACTCACTAAAGAGCTTACACAAGCTGGTGGATAAGTCATTACAAAAAAGATGTTATCCAGCATTAATTCAATTACTGAAAGTAACGCCTGTAGTTCTGTACTGTAGGTGATGGGAGCAGTTCTAGCACACAGACACCAGATGGCAGCAGGACCAAAGCTTTGTTTTGAAAATCCTCTGCTCTGTCCGATGAAGGTGCCAGTGCTCACCAATGATAACAACGTTGTTTAGAACTGTAACACAGCCTAATTGATCATAACATCTACCATGATTCAAATATCTATTAAACACTGGGGGGTTTTAAGATCTGCACCATGTTTGCACTCATTTCAGCACCATTTCAGTACAAATTCCCACACTGTATGTAGCCTACTGTCCTACTTAAAAACAAAAAAAAATAAAAAAAACACTAAATGTTGTGAAATATCACAAGGTGTTTTTAAAATCAAATCAAAACTATTTCTGCCAACAAAAAAAGGGCATAAAAAGAATTAGGGCTGTGTAATTTGCCTATAATCAAAATCTTGATTAATTGAACATTTTAACAAGATTGCAATTAATAAAAGGATTCTTTTATTTATTTAATATTTTTGCCCTCAGAGTTCACTCACAGTTTTGTACAGTAAATATGCTCACATATTACAAGTTAGAGATTTCTGAATGAAGGGGGCATTACTTGATTTTAAAATGATTGAAGGAAACACACACTGTCTACCATCTATGATTATTTACTGAACATTGCCTAAAAGTTATTTTCAAAAAAAGGTCAATAATAATTTTAATGTAATGGAAAATATGCCGTCTCAGGCATCTCTGGTGCAGCTTCCAATCATCATCATCAGTGTAGTGCAAAGTAATGCTCAAGAATAGGTCCATCGTCCTACTTGACCAAAGATCAGATGTGAAATATAAATCTGCCCCACCTTTAACAGAACGGGGTCTCGCGACTCCACATGCAAGTAAATGAAAAAATCGTCCTGGAAAAATTAGGTTGCTTATAGGTTCTGAATGTTGATTTCCATTACTTTTCGATTAATCGCCAAGGCCTAGAAAATATTCGAATGAAATGGCTATAATGAATTGATATCAAGATGCATTTTAGTCAGTCTGATCACCAGAGGACAATGCTAACACATTGATTCTGCTCTCGTTTGAACACTTCTGGAAATGTTTTTATTTAGTTTAGAGCCAAAGAAGAAAATACAGCATTCTTACCAGTCCTAATTTGTGCTCTGTATTGTCTCATTTTGCATTAATTTGTAAATTGTCATGCAAAATGTATTTGAAAGATCAGGAAAAGTCCATACTCTCATCTATAGACCCTACACTCAAAAAAAAAAAAAAAAAAAAAAAAAAAATTAAGGAAAGTGGACAAGAGAGTCATTTTAAAACAGCATGTCAAAGATGGGGATGTGTCTCCATTGTCTACTTTTGATCTGATCAACCCAAAAGGCCAAAGAGATTTTAATGCCCATATCCAAACAAATGGCACAAATAGTTTTCTGCATGTTAAAATAAATTGCTCTCATTAAATTTGCCCCTGACTTGTCTGTTTTTCACAGTTTTTATACTCACTTGTAGAAGTTTGTCCATCCAGTCTCATCTGATTTGGAGGCAAGAAGTTCTGTGTTCGCGTCGTAACTGAGCTGTGCCACCTCCTGGCTGAGGGCGGACACTGAACGTAGGTTGCCGGCTGGGTCCATTCCCAGTGTTACCACCTGGTTCTCTGGCAGCAGCACCAGCCTGATCGAGCCAGACGCCTCCCTCCGCACCCGAAGTGTGTTGTTAGAGGCGTCTGTAACAGCTGCCAACTCTCCGTCCAACCCGTAGGTAAAGTTATACAGGGGCAAGCCTGTAATGAGGCTAATTGTTTGCCTGTGAAGGCCGTCAGCACTAAAAACATACAGTTCCTGTTCCAGAGATGAACCCACTTCATATTGTCCACTTGCTGTGGCATTGGGACGGTTGCCTCGGACCGAACGGACACGGATGTTGTTCAGGTCAGCGATAAACAGGGTGCCGTCAGGTGACACAGCCAGCGAAGTGGGACAATTGAGAAAGGCGTCTGCAGCGTAGCCTTCATCTCCTGAAAAGCAGTTGCAGTTGACATCATTCTTGCAGTCGCATTCGGAAGTGGCACCAGCTACCAGGGAGATCTCACCACTGGTGCTAACCTGCCGGATGCGGTTGATGCGCTTCTCATCGGTCTCAGCAATGTAGAGCACACCTGTGTGGGAGATAGCGATGGCTGTGGCGCTCTCCAACGCAGAATGAATTGCAAGTTTGCTGAGCGAGTAATCAATGCCAGGGACCTGGCAGTGCATGGGCCGTCCTGCAATAATGCTGACCTGGTGGTTCTCTGAGATGCGCAGGATGATGTTGTTCTCCAGCACATACAGAGAGTTGTCCATTGGGTTAATGGCCAGGTCTGTGGGCCACTCCAGACGTACCTAAAACATTAAAAGTATGTTTTTTTTTTTTTTGTTTCATGTAAATCCATTGATCAAGACCATTGCTGTAGTCTCAAAAATACCTGTGAAACCACACATTTCCTACAGACACAAATATGTAACCCAGGGGTGTCCAAACTCAATCCTGGAGGTCCGGTGTCCTGCATAGTTTAGTTCCAATCCCAATTAGACACACCTGAACCAGCTAATCAGGCTCTTTCTAGGTATACTAGAAACTTCCAGGAAGGTGTTTTGAAGGATGTTGGAGCTAAACCATGAAGGACATCGGCCCTCCAGGAACAAGTTTGGACACCCCTGGTGTAACCAATCCCATCAACTGGCCTGGCTTTTCAAATGATCTCCACAGTGATTTAGTGTTTTCAATGGCTAATGGAAACATGGTTTGTGTAACATTAACAACACACTATCAGCTGTTTCATGACAGTAAAAAGTCTTATAATATCAATTAGTAAAAGTCTTAACTCAATTACCGTGCCTCATAGATGTAGAAAGTGATGCATAAAATACCCTACAGATATTAATGAGTGGTACTTGACCCTGAAAATTGCTGTTTCATTTCTTCTGAATCTTCCTTAGTTTCTGGTTCAAGCATATGGCTGAATTAATAGCTTAATAGATCCATGTAAATGAGTGAAGTAAAAGTTTAGTTATTTCCAAATCCATTTCAAGAAAAAAAGGTCACACTTTATTTTGATGGTCTGTTTGCCGAATTTAGGTTACATTCAACATCTACATGCCAACTAATTCTCATTATATTACTAGTAGACTGGGGTTAGGGTTAGTGTAAGTTGACATGTACTTGCAAAGTTTGTTAAGTTAAATGTCTGTTTAAGGAGCAGTATCAGCAGATATTAAGCAAAGAGTCTACTAATACTCAAATGGACCATCAAAATAAAGTGTTACCCAAGAAAAAAATGGGGGCCATTTTGCAATGCCTCTGTGCACTGCTAATTGGGGGAACTGTGAAATCTCAAAAAAAAAAAAAAAAAAACTGCTTACACAATATATTTAAAATCATCAATAATATAGTGGACTGAATTGCCTCCACATGACTCATCACTCAAACATTCTCAATAACACATCTATTTCAGGCTGGTACAGCCTATGTGCAATGTAAGAGTTACAAGTTTCATTAGGACCTGGAGCTTCTAATGGCAAATGAAGTAACACAATAGGTGAATCCCAATTCATGTATACTTATGCACTATTCTATTCTGTTGAAGAGTAAGTTAACCCCTAAATAAAAATGTACTCAATATTTATAAGGGGCCAAATCATTATGAGTTTCTTCTTCTGTTGAACTCTAAAGAAATTATTTGGAATAATTATTTTGAAGAACAACTTTCATAGCATGAAAGACAAATACTATGCAAGTCAGTGGTTTTTGAAAACAAACAGAATTTTCAGTTTTCCGTGAACTAAATCGTGCTGGTAGTGTGGCTATTTATTTAATTCATTTCATGATTATTTGACATAATGAATAAGAAATAAAATCTAAAATAAAGTTGGACACTTTGAGACCTAAAAGCCCCTCTGTTGTCTACAGTGGTGTAGGGCGGTGTAGGGCAAATTTATATTATATGGAGAGCTGAGTGTATACTGTGTAATTGCATAATGTATAGTGGGCCATATGTGATTTTTAAAAGCATAAACAATTAATTTATATGCAAATAAGGTCACACTTTATTTTGATGGTCTGTTTGTTGAATTTAAGTTACATTGCATCTACATGCCAACTAATTCTCATTAGATTATAAGTAGACCGTTAGGTTGGGGTCAGGGTTAGTTTAAGTTGACATGTAGTTGCAAAGTTTCTTATAGTCAGTTAAATGACTGTTTAGCAGCAGTATCAACAGATATTAAGCAGACAGTCTACTAATACTCAAATGGACCATCAAAATAAAATGGAATACTCAAAAAAAAAAAAGTGTTACTGCAAATAAATATTTAAATGATTTTCAAAAATGAGTTTTAAGAAATAAAATCGACTTCAAAAACAAAAGGTACATTTAGCACGAAAAAGTCTAATAAATATAGATGTGGTGCAGCTGTGAGTGTGAGTGTGAATTCAGATTTTATATTCATTTAACAACGCTCCGGGTCCTGTTTGAATTTCTAATTTCTGACAGTAGACTTCATAAAAGCGTTTTCAGAAATGTGTTTCTGTTTCCAGATTCCTCCAGTGGAATCAGGAATTTCTGTTTCCAGAATGTATCACAGCGTTAGACAAATGATGACAGTGGCTTGATTGATCATCCAGTTCCATTGTTAGTCACTGTCAATGTCAAAGAGACCCAGAGAGACATTCTGACAAGCAAATATTGGCTAGCTCTAGCTCAAACATGTAAAGATGAAACATAAAGAACGAAGCATTGCACAATTCAAACTAAAACAGCAGACTTAAATGGGTTCAATGTGAATGAATTTTTGTTTATTTGACAGCTGTTCTGAGTGCTTCATGTAGACCAGGGGTGTCCAAACTCGGTCCTGGAGGGCCGGTGTCCTGCAGATTTTAGCTCCAACTTGCCTCAACACACCTGCACGGATGTTTCTAGAAAGCCTAGTAAGTGCTTGATTAGCTAGCCCAGGTGTGTCTGATTGGGGTTGGAACTAAACTTTGCAGGACACCGGCCCTCCAGGACCGAGCTTGGACATGCCTGATGTAGACTGTTACATCTTTAAATAAATGTAAAGTCACTTAATTAGTTTAACAGTTTTTACTGTTCACTTTATTTATATTGCGATATTTTTTACTTTGTGTACACATCTATATTAAAACTTTAAATGTTTTAACAAATCACACAGTGTAAATTAATGTAGATTATACCTGCTGTTTTAAACTTAAATGCTCTTATACACAATTTCTTCCATTCTAATTTCATAAACTTAAAAAAATCGAATGTAAGTTAAAGGGTTTGTACGCAAATGTAATATTTTCCCTTTCTTAGCTGCATTACTAACCAAAACAAATGGATAATAATAAAGCTCCTTATTAATTCTGACCTGTCCATTAAATAATATGGCATAAAAATCTAATGGATTTGAGATGTGCACATTAGCCCTGATTTCAACACCAGTTCTTATTTCAGCAGGCTGGAGCATCTTTTATGGACCAGGAGCTTAAGTAGAAGTGCGAGAGAGTTGAGGAAGGTAATAATAACCTGGCTGACGTCCATGCTGGAGTCACAGCTGAGAGGTCTGACTGCAGTCAGGTCATTGGTCTTTATCAGAGTGGAGATAATGCCATTCTGATCCACTTTGCGTATCATTGTAGCGTCCACAAAGTACATCAGGCCATTCTTATCCAGTGCGACACCTGCAAAAAAGAGCCGACAGTGAATAAAAACTCAATACTCCTGCATGACAGAACTTGTATAAGACAT
Organism: Danio aesculapii; assembly: GCF_903798145.1. Taxonomy (NCBI): domain Eukaryota; kingdom Metazoa; phylum Chordata; class Actinopteri; order Cypriniformes; family Danionidae; genus Danio; species Danio aesculapii. The sequence continues at coordinate 16,029,945 of NC_079455.1, read as the reverse complement.
GCTAAAATAGGATTCCAAAAATATTAAAAACATTCACCTTGTAGCTAGTAAAAGGATGGGTGAGATGTAATAATTAAGTATGAGGATTAACACAGTCGAATAATTATGCTAATTTTGTCATTAGCCATATAATAAAATTAATGCCATAAAATTATGCCATATAAGGAGTGACTGCCGGTCCACCCACTCAAATTAAATAATGATTATTTCTATTTTTTGAGAAGAATGAAAAATCAACGGCAACTTCGTAACTTTTTAATTTAGTGGCTAATTTGTAAGAATTCGTAATCTCATTCGTACAGTTTAGTACAATTTGCTCATCCCCCAATGACTGTTGGGTTTAGGGGTGGGATTGAGTGTCACGTATACTTTTTAAAATCATACATTTTCGTATGACTGAACTTGTACGAATTAGCCATTACACTGGCAAAACGTAAAATAGTCACATTTCCTCGTGATATCAGGCTGGGAAAACATTGTCCGACTGGTCTCTACAGATCATCCACACCCATCATACCCTCAGTCTACCTGGTTTCTACTGGTTGAACTTCCCAATGTTTTCATATAAAAGTACTACATGATTATTATTGCATTGTAATCACATCCTGGATATCTTCTTTAAGTTATCTCTGGATCTACAGCATGTGTCATCATGTTATTCTGTGCTTGAACTTGTTTAAATCAAGAAAACCTGCACTAATTAAATGTCATCTATATAACTATACTAATGCTTTCGGAAGCTGCAAACCAAAATATGACTTAACATCTCGATACGCATTTGAAATTGTTCTGCACAACTGTGATACAGTTCCTTGACCCCATTTAAGACAGAAATACATGATACAATTATTTTCTTTACGTTGTTCTGTCTCGCAAACTTAGAAATAATAATTAGCTTGATCTTTTAACATTTAAGAGGTCATTATATATAATATGAAATGTAGAGTTAAAAGAAGCAAGGCCAACACGGGTATACACAGAAACAAATGATAAACAAGATGTTGTGGAAACGCTGTCTTTGCATTGAATTCCTTCCTATCTGAACAGAAAAGCAAATAGGAAACAGTGGATCAAATACATTTTTAGTAAAGATCCAGACTACATTAAGAATAACTTTGTTCAACTAGTTTCGTCATGGATTTGTTTACAAACAAGGCACAATTTGCTGCTGGATTTTCAGAAAGATTGAAAGACAAGACAATGATGTACTGCCTGTATAAGATTCAGTATTGGAACAGGAACAGAATTGTCGCACTATAAAATTAAGTCACTGTTTTTATGATGTGTTCTCTATTGCTTTGTTTTTATTTGATATGTACTGAGTATTTATAAGCTTTAACATATATCACCAAACATCCATCCAGTGTTAGGGAAAGTTTCTTTTGAAAGTAACGCATTTAAATAGTGAGTTACTGCCCAAAAAAGTAACTAGTTGCACTACTTAGTTACTTTTTATTGTAAGTAAAGCGTTACGCTACTTTTGCATTACTTTTTATTGAAAAAAGTAATTAAAAAAAAAAAAAAGGTTGAGACTTTGACCTAATCCCATTTCTACCCTTAGCCCTTCCCCTTACCCCTCGTTTTGTGCGTTCACGTAAAGGGGTAGGGGTGTCCCAATTCTCTTTAGCTTGAAGGCGTAGGGCAAAGGGGAATGGCTAGATACCCCTTCAAACTGAGATTTTTCAGGACCACACTCAAAATCAAGGGGTAAGAATATTTCCCACAACACAGCATAGCTGCATACGGAAGTAGAGATGAACAAATTACTAATTTTTTAATCATTATTACGAATTTTTGCAACAAACAAGTATATGTTTTAAAAAATGCTAAATTTTGCTAACTATAATCCCTAATAATAACTCCTGTATAGCTGTTCCACAACATTGTGGATGACACGCGAATCCCCTGTTAGAAAAGTCTAGTGGCTGGGAATGACCTTTTTACAGTGTCTGCTATAATGTTAATGCTGTTTTCTTGTGTGTTTACTTACTGTAGATGAATATGGCCACGGTGTTAATACACAGTACAGATACAATCTTATTGGCACATTATATGATTATAATAACATAATATATGCTTTCAGTTATTTCCTGAAGATAAAAACCACAAAAGAATGCAACTGGAATAACTACAGCAGTCGTGATCGTCGATCTCATATGAAGCAAGAGATCGTGATGACATATGATGATGTGTGTAGGTGTTGTAGTGCTGTCCCAATTCTTAGGGGTAAATTTTGAAGCCCTTCCCATTTACACTCTGTTTCAAGGGCCAAGGGGAAGGGGTAGGGGTACAAAAACAGAATTGGGAGTGGGCCTTGATCTCTTTCAGAACTTGTTTTTCTTTTCATCTTCTTCTTTTTTTGTAATAGAGGAGCTCTGTAATTAGCAATGCACTGTATAACCTACACCTACATTTACCTAAAAAAACACATCCAAAACATTTTTTTAGGATAATGTTATCCGAGAACTACATAAATACAGATTATTGAATGTTTAAATCTGTATGTTTGCTACGTTTGTACTATTTTCCTTAGTTAAAATCACTGTCCATTGAGACAATCCCCTTTATCTTTTCTTCGATGTGTACAAAATAATGAACACATTCTCTCATTGACTGCATGATTCGTTGTGACTACTTTCATTTTAATTCAGCAATTTATTTGTTAAAAGTGAATTAATTAATCTAAAAAGTGCCTCACGTAACATTTTCAAAAAAGTAACTTCAATATTAGGTATTTTTTAAAAGTAATGTGCTACTTTACTCATTACTTAGAAAAGTAGTATTATCACCTAACTTACGTTACTTGTAATGCGTTACCCCCAACACTGTATCCATCCATCTGTGAACAATGTCGGTTATCAAACATACATGCAGAGGTCTAATAGGTGAACACACAGCTGTTTGTTCATATCTTTAATTTTTAAATATAGTGTGCAAAATTGTTAATCAATCACACCAGTCAGTGTTTACTATTGTATCTACAACCTGCAACCCTATTCAAATGTTGTTCTGATGAGGATGTAAACAGGCAAATAGCCCATTACCTATAAATGATGATGTTATTTGATGTAAATACCTTATACCTATTCCGTAAATACCTTTATCATACCTTGATAAAATTATAAGTTGACATTAGAGAACATGAAAAAAGGAAAGTTCATGACCTTTACATTTCTCATCTTTAAATCACTGCTGACTCCCTCAAAGAATTTCACTGCTTCCCAAGCATCTGAAGTAGTTCCCTCCCTCTCCGACAATCCCAGGAGAAAATGTGTTTTAAAGGCAAAATAATTAGTAGTCTGTGTGTGTAGGTGCAATGACCTGGAAAAGAGTCAGGCGCTGCTCTGCTCGACTGCTACAGTTTGATTCCTGCTGTCATGGTGATCATGTCAGAGTGTGTTTTATTCTGAGATAAGAAGGCAGAGTCGCTCTCTGAGTGCAGTCTGCTAACCTCCCCGTCTCTCTTTACCTTCTGTGTCATTTATTTTCCTCACATCAGCGGGCCATACTGGGCTTTAAGAATGATGTCTGGAGTCTGGAGAATCACAGGTTACTGAGGTTTGTGATAGCGTACAAAATGACAACTCCGGTAACTGTCTAAGGGATTAAATAGTAACGGTTTCTGGCTTCATGGGAAATAAAGGTGTCACAGTGTGCAAATGCCAGTTTGTCTTGTCTTAAAGCTAACTTTAGTCTTTGATGTAGTAAAGAGCTGTGAAGTTAATCAATGCAATTTAAGTTGTCTTGGTACTAGTCCAGATATTTACAAATTATTAAATCAAGACGATCTTGTCTTGTGTTCAGAAATAATGAGTTAACATTTTATTTAAGGTTTTTCCTTTAAAACAAGAAAATTATCTGGGATAAGCAAAATTATTTTATTCAACGGTTATTTTGCTTATCCCATTGGCAGGTTATTGGGCATTTTTGAACGGAAAAACTCAGTCAAGTTTTTCGGGGTTTTTGCCTGGAAAAATCTGACATTCCGATATTTTGTGTTTCTGTGATATATATTGCGATGTGAATACAATTTCACCAGATGATTTAACTGATTTATTTGGATTGATTGGGGGGATTTTGTAGAGGAGTGAATCTCGAATAATATATAACAAATAAATTACAAGAATATGTAAATAAAATATAAAGATAAAAGTGAATTATAGTCATTTCAGGTATTCACTGTTCAGGTACAGATATTGAATAATCAACACTGCATATTATTTAATCTTCATTAAAGTTACAAAAAATTACTTGTGGTCGGATGTTTTAAAATTTGAAACATTGACATGTTCACACAGTCACAGGCCTTAAAGGGACAGTTTAATTAAAGATTAAAATGTACTCACTATTTCCTCACACTTTACTTGTTTCAATACTATAGGAGTTATTCAATTATATTCTTTTTGTGTTCATTTAAAAAAAAAGAAAACTCATAAATGTTTAAAGTGAAGTTTCATAAACTAATTTGGAGAGGAGCACGTGATATGATTGAGCATGACTGGCCGCTCATCTGTAATCAGTAATAATCCAATCAGAGTGATCCTAGTCTACTATAAATGGATCATTTTCTCCCTACTGCTCTATCTTCGTTTGGAAGAATCCCCCCTTCCACCCCATCTCCTCCTTTTCCTCCATTTTCTAAAGGGGGCGCTCTCGAGACCTATCTGATCTCGGATCTCCTGATATGCGTATCGACGGGGGGGGGGGAGCCCTGGGCTCAAATATCTCCGAGCTCAGGGTTCTCTCCCAGGGCCAGCATGTAATGAAAATGGTAAGTCATGTTTGGCTGAACTGTCTCTTTAAAAATGCATGCAGATGATAAACTATTACTCCATTATGATTAAACTATATTAAACTATAATCCCAACATTGTATATCCTGCGATGTCACTATTGCGGATGCACACATTGCGATATCGATACTGAAACGATATGCTGTGCAGCCCTAACTTGACTATAGGTTAGAAGTCTTTACTTCTTTTCTGTGCTTGGCCAAAAACTTGCTCTCACAGTGTTAGTGCTGTGTAAGCATTATCAAAATCTACTTTACATAGATATAAAAACAAATTTAAACAAAATTGATTGTTGCTTGTTCTATGAAGACAAGAAACATTACATCATGAAAATGTACTTGAATATTTTGGAAAAGTCATGGACTTTTAGTAGTAAAAATGTGTATGAACCCTGATAGTATATTATTTGCACTCCATCACATGCGCAGAATGAGAAGAAAATAATCGTATTTCTTAAAAAAAAAAGAAGCGCATCACCTCTTGGGCTCATTAGTGTGGCTTCCAATGCCTTGCCTCCATCTCCACAACGAGCCTCATCGAACGGGACGCACTGCTCCCCGGTCCCTGCCACCACTTGAGCATTATCCAGCAAGGGCCGGGCACCGTTCAGAGAGCGAACCCGGTAGATCTGCCGAGAGTTAGTGTCTGACAGGAACAGAGAGCCTGACATTGGATCCACCGCCAAGTAGTACTTATGGCTTGGACTGTTGCTATGGAAATAGGGCAAATGGGAGAAATGTCTCTTAATAAAATCCTCTGACAAACAGCACGGTTACCTTGGTGAACATGATTAAATGTGAACAGTTCAATGCTGGTAAAGTAATTGGAGCTCAAAAAAGAAACCACTTCGATATAAAAGAAAAGTGGAATTCTGGTACATTGAGTGAGCTGTAGAAAACATGCAGAGAAGTGCACAAGCATAGAAAATCTGCACAATGACAGTTTGAAAAATACAGTGAATATAGCATGTGCTTAGATGTGCACACAGGAATATTTTTACATTATTTATTTATTTGAATTACCTGTGTCTCAAATCCTTATTTCTTCATGGAGCAGGAAAACAGAGGAGAGAGAAAAAATACATCAATTAAAAATCCATTTCCATACTTTTTGATATTAATATACTACAATAATTTTATTTATCTTTCAAATAAAAGTCTGGATTTATAAATACACGTTCATCCCAAATGTTTGTATTTTTTTAATTGCTTGTTTTTTTTTCCACCAAACTAAGGCCCGATCTCAATTCTACCCCTTAGCCCTTCCTCTTACACATGAACGTGAAAAACGAGAGGTAGGGGTGTCCCAATTCTCTTTATGTTGAAGGTGTGGGCCTTAGGGGAATGGCTAGATACTCCTTGAAATGGAGATTTTTGAGGACCACACTCCAAACCAAAGGGTACGAAATATTCCCAGAATACACCATCTATAACGGCATCATGGCTGCACACAGAAAATTTCACTATCTAAAATCCATAATAATAATTTCTGTATAGTAGTCTTGCAACATTCTGACACTCGATGACACTCGAATCCTCTATCAGAGAAGTCTAGTGGCTGGGAATTACTTTTTTTACAGTGTCTGCTATAATGTTAATATTGTTTATGTGTGTTTACACAGATGAATATGGCCATTGTGTAAACGCACAGTACAGTTACGATCTTATTGCCACATTATATGGTTATGATAACATGGTATTGTTGGCTTCAGTGATTTCCTGATGATAAACCAAAAAATACCAACTGGAATAACTACAGCAGTCGTGATCGTCTGATCTCATATGAAGAGATTGCGATGACATGATGACGTGTGCAGGTGTTATAGTGCTGTCCCAATTCTTAGGGGTAAATTTTTAAGCCCTTCACCTTCACACTATGTTTCAAGGGCCATGGGGAAGAGGTAGGGGTACAAAAATAGAATTGAGATTGGCCTAAGTGTTACCCATTAGGGCTGTGCGAATAATCAAATCGCAGTTTGAAACGTTGCAATTAGTTAATCGCATTAGGTTGCGATATAAAATCTATATGTATTAAATTTTCCCCGCCCACAGCAAATGCATGACTGCCGTCTGTGTGGGACAGTCTTAATAGCCAAATGAGTGAGCACACATTCGCTCTGCCCAATCAGAATTGCACAACTAAATTATGCGGAACGCTCAAAGTAAAAAGAAAACGAACAAAAAAGCACGGGCAAGTGTGATAATACTGCTTAAGAAGCATTAATAGGTTGATTAATATCAAAGAGAAACAGCATGTCGGTAATATGGGAAATTCTTGGTTTCAAAGTCCCTGACACCGAACAAAAACAGGTCATTTTTAAAAGCTGTTGCAGAATTGTTGCCACAACTTACAGATTATTGAGCTAAAGCTTTACTACAAAATTAAAATCGCAAATCAAATTGCAATCGCAATATCCGTCAAAATATAAATAAATAAATAAAAATCACAGATATTTTTATTTTTCTCCATTTCTCAATGAATATAGGCAATGAATTTTGATGCATTTAAACAAAACAGATTTATTAAACAGATATATTTAATCAAATATTATTTTAGTCACCAAACATATTTAGAAATAGAAAGATAACACATTTTAATTCAAGCAAAATATAGAAAATAGAAAAAATACAACCTACAAAATTTCAACTAAATTTTTCTATTTTTTTGCTTCTCTTGATTTTTTCTCTTTTTTAAATTTGTATTTAATATTTTTCTATAGCATATAAATTTGGGTGTGCTAGTTTTTGGACCATTATTGTGAGTTATTTTCTTAGTTAAGCTCCAGATTTGGCTTCAGTATTGACTGATCTGATGTATATGCACAAATATAATATTGTATAGCTTCCTATTAAAAATATGAATTTAAAAGATAGATTTGTGAGCGTTGTACTTATATATTCTGAGCACTGTATACATTCATTAATTCATTTTCTTTTTGGCTAAGTCCCTTTATTAATCAGGTGTCGCCAACTTATCCAGCATATGTTGTACACAGCAGATGCCCTTCCAGCTTCCATTCACACACATACACTGCGGACAATTTAGCCTACCCAATTCATCTATAGCGCATGTCTTATGAAGGGGATATAATCAAAGTATAGTTATTTCATAGAAAACAGCACTTTGTAAAATAAAATATTGTAGTTGTCGGCACAAAACCCCCCCAAAAACCTGTAGTTTTGAGTTGTTTTTTTAAGCTTGGGTTGTAAGGTTGTTGTAGTCTTGGCAGCATAACTTGTTTTGTTTATTTTAAACTTGTAGGTTGTTATAAGCGACTTGTATGTTCATTCTATCATCGTTCCAATGTAGGCTTTCCAATGTGATACTGGAACTTCGGCTTCGCCATTCATTTTAATGACTTTATAATACACTAAAATAACTATTGCAAATTATTATACACTTTCACAATATTACTCCTTTTCCCTTTTATTTTTGATCCAGCAAGTGTCGTTCATTCTTTTCTTTTAGTTTTAATTAAGTATGAGATTTGAATATCTATTTTTATTGTTATTCATTAAGGCCTTTCCTCTCAGTGAAATCTGAATAAAATCCACACATTTTTTATTTGGATTTGAATAGCAGAGTCTCATTATTTAACAGCTGTGCTCTGTAATATGTTTGATCAGTGTTTCTCAACCACGTTCCTGAAGGACCACCAGCACTGTATGTTTTTAATACCTCCTATCTCTGTCACACACATTACAGGTCTTTTAGTCTCTGCTAATGAGTTGATGATTTAAATCAGGTGTGTTTGGTTACCGCGATATGGAAAATGCACAAAGCTGGTGGTCCTCCAGGAACGTGGTTGAGAAACACTGTGTTAGACTACAGAAATGCATCATACTTTATAAGTGGATCCACCAGTTTTACCTGAGCTCCAGTACAGCTGTGGTATTGAGGGACGGATAGACTCTCCGCACAAAGTTAAGGTCACCCACATACAGGTTGCCTTCTCCATCACAGGCTACAGCCATCGGCGCTAGCAGCTTGTTGCCCTCTGCCATCCCACTGCAGCTTGGGCATGAGATGCTGCGTCTACGGCCGTTACCCATAATGCTGTTGATGATGGGCGGCTGTTGCTGAGAAAGGAAGATGTTTTCACCACTGCCCTTATGAAGGATTCCTGTGTGAAATAAATCAAACACTGTCACTAAACGCAATTGAGTGAGGTTTCAAACATGACATATTTCTAATGGTCTTTACACGCACAAATGTGATGCTTAAATGAAAGCATCAATTTCTACGCTGTGACATATTTATTGCATTTCCTGATCAATAGCGTGAAACCAGCAGTCATTAAAGACCTCATAATCATCAATAACGACCAGAAAAAAATGAGCTGGTCCCTCAAACACACAGAATTTCACCCTAATACTGTGATAAAATTATAAGCAATGATGAATGTGCGTGAAACGAGCAACATTAAGCAGGAAGCGTGTGTTATTTTATAGTCCACTGGCATGCTCTTCATCTCTGCGTCCTCATTTGGCTTCCCACTAGACGGGCTCCAATCACAATAAATGTTGTTTTTTCTTTCTTTTCTTTTAAAACAAATCTTTTGAAAGACGGAACTAAGCCTTTGGAAGGCCAGACTTGGTTGCTGCAACAGCCTGAAGATAAACAGGTGTGGAAAACCACACAGAAACTTCTGTACTATAATAGTGCTTAAAACCAACACAATTCACACAGTGAGTCCGTAAAAGCCTTCTCTTTTCTTGAGGCTGTTAAACCATTGGCTGCAGGTATCTGTAGATGATGTTTCTTTTTTGTTGTCAGATGTATTTCACAAAAACAATGTGTTTTAGAGAGCCTCTATTATGGGTTTTTCAAAATGACCTTCCATGCAGTGTGTACCACAGCTCTAAGTGAAGTGAAATATCCAGCTTGAATAAGGCTTAAATCTGAAAGTGCTATAAAACTATTGATTCATCTATAAAAGAGTCGACTCAAGAGTACTTTAAATGAACTGTCAGGGTAGCGAATCTTTAGCCGCGTCAGCATAATGTCAATACAGAACTCAAGCCCCGCCCAACTTAAGTTATGAAGTAAGTGTTGAAGTAAAAACATGTTATTTTGTTAAAACATTGTGGTATTTTCACATGCTTTTTAAATGCTGCGTAGTAATTGCTGCTCCACCTAAAAGCATGCGCTTAGAGATTTACTAGAATGGGCTTTACTGACATAATGCTCATGAAAATTGTCCTAGAAAACAGTAATAATTAGGTTCCAGTTTGGTACATATGTGCATTATTGACTTGATTTAGCTGCTCATAGACCATTTCAATGTGGTCATGTCATTGGCCCATGAACATTTCCTGCTTGTTATCAAACTATTTCATAACAAGAGGCAATTCAATCATAACTTAATGTTAAAACAGCTATCATAACATTATTTATCAACATGTGGCTCTTTTTTGGATTCTCGAAAGCTTTAGAAATGAAAAATGTACAGGAAATACGTTGGGACCATTGTTTTTGTTTGCATCCCTTAAAATTGTGTATAAAGGCCTCTTCAAACTGCACAGATTATCCAACTAATATACAATAACTAGATTACAGTACATCACTTCTCAGACATTCCACAACCAATCAACAAATGGTGATTTGCTGAGCACTAGCCAATGGCAACAGATGCTAACAGGTTAACAATGATTCATCAAAACCTGACAAAGTGTCTGCTGCTGTAGGTCAGCATCTGTCAGTGTGAGATGCCCCTTTAAAAATCCAATAAAACTCCCACATTTAATGTATTTCTTTGACTGATCATTGTTGTCATTTTGAGAGTCCCCCAACTCTTCCCAAATGAATTTATTAACTTGTATATGAAAGGTGTTTCGGTTTCGTACCACTGCGGACGTTCAGCATGTGGTGTTTGTCCAGAGACCAGCTGCCCAAGTTTGAGGGGTTGAGCTCATATCCCTGCAGCACAGCTGTCCTTTTCTCCCACAGGAGCTGACCGGGACACGTCTCATACTCGTACCCCACAGATACTATAGAGAAATTGACAGATGGAAAGAGGGATAGGAAAGAAATGTGAAGAATGAAGGCAAAAATGACAGAGAGGGAAGACACTTAGAGGAAGAGCAAAGCTGTGCTATCTTAATTAAACACTCCATCACCGAGCGGGGACATATCAATTCATTAGCTCACAGGAGGAACTTGCCGCTGGCATAGACCATAATGGATGAGAGACAGGCAGTCTCATTAAACTCCAAAACTATCTGTGTTTTGGAGCTCAATTTAAGAGAAGACGCTGGGGAGCAGACAATGGCATTGACAAGAAACAAGATAACAGCTGAAATACACCTGTTTCCTGACATGACTCCATATCCCACTTACCCAAAGCCTCGGTCAAGCCATGGACCCTCTGCCTGTAGGCATCAGTCTTGTCCCAGATATAGGTGTATGCCAGGTTAGGAGAGGCATGGAACCATTTCTGGAGGAGATGTCCCTCCACGGCCACCATCAGGTGCACTTTGGCCAGGCTGAGAGGCACTACAGCTGGGGTCATAATCACTTTCAGCAGTGAAAGGTAGCCTGAGGTCCTGGAGCTCAGATAGCAGAGTTTCAGACTGGTGCCAGGGATCTCCACCTGCTCATGAAGGACCTGGAGAGTGGGAAGAAGAGAAAAGTGGGTTAAACATGGGCAGCTAGTAAGAATGTGCAGAAAATCGCACTCTCTGGGCCTCAACAGGCTCAGTAGTGATTGAAGTTAGAGTCTGAGGTCTGTAGCATCATTGTAAGTGAATGATGAGAATAGGACCTGATATGTTATGTATTGGTGCTGTTACCTGGATGAGAGCGAGGTAAAGGAGGTGGGGGTTCACACCAAATGCAGAATTAAAAATTCTCATGATTAAATTACATTCAATGTCAGTGTACAGACAGCAATGGATAGAGGAAACCCAGGCTCATTCTGGTTACACACTGCTGTATACAATTCTGGACAAAGCAAGTTGCAGTTGCAGTTTTTGTTTTCGTGAATCCACCACTGTGTACGTTTTTTTAGACCTCAAATTTTTCTTGCGAGTGCCATTTGCGCCTGCTGTTCTCGCATAAATCCACCAGAGGTAACTGTTGACTGACTAACTAACTGACTGACTGACCAACCAACCCCAGCTTCCCTCTTTCCTAAACCCAACCAATAGTGTTTTAAGAAGCACCAATTGAAGCACCAACCCCCTTCCCTAAACTCAATTGCAGTGTTTTGAAAAGCAATCCAAAAAAAAGAAAAGCCCTTACGGCAGCCAGATGTTTACCACATTTTCAGATTTTACCACATTCTCACCCTGTTGTTTACTTTATTTTTTGGTTTACCCGTTCTTCACCTGACTCGAACCCCATTGTTGCGGTCATCTCCCCTCTGTGTCTCAAATCCGCCAACATACATGTTTAGCTACCAGACAAACTGGTAACAGCAGAAAAGCCATTTACATGGAGGTAAGCTGTCAGCTTTGCCGTGCAAAGGTAAAAGACTGTAACTTTGTTCTTTGACGTAAATGACTTATTAATATTTTTGGGACAATGAAGACCTCCTTTTTCATGTGGATACGTATCTTGAGTCAATACCATTGTTTTTTTTTTTTAAGAAAATATTGTCTCGTCTTAACAGTAACTTCCAAAAGCCCAAGTGAAACCAATGCAAAACACCGTAACACGAGTTATCACTCTTTGACTTGGTTTTGGTATGCTTTAATAAAGTTACTGTCCTCTGCCTTTGTTCAGCTGCACGTCAATAAAGTTACTGTGAGCAGCATGGAATTACAATATTCTGCTTTTGTTTTGCTGTCATACTATCATAAATAGGCTAACAATCTGCTAAATATAAAGCCCTGCAAATAAGCAAAGACTATAAATTGTGAGCAAAAGGGGGGATTGGGGTGGGTGCGGCACAGTGCGGCTGTTCAGACTGACACCAGTCATGGTGTTAATTTGTTTTGTTTAATGACAGAAGTAAAAAACTGAACAATTATTTGAACTGTACAACTGTACAAGCAAAAAATTAACATTTATTTTTATATTTTTATCCACAAAGTGTGCAGCTTTTGTCACTCAGTGTATCTGCAGTGTATCGGCTTCTAGAAGAACTTTTCAAGTACACTTCTAGTACATTGATGTTAGTATACTTAATAAATAAAGAATACTTTTAAACTTGACCTTTACTTAAGTATACTTCTTTTTCCTAAGGGTGTTTTACTGACTTACCAAGATCAGTCTTGTACAGCAGGGGGAGTATTGCTGCTCTGACAGCCAAGTTGAGTCAAAGCTAGGGATTCTCCGATTAGGATTTTGTGTAGCTGATATTGAGTACCGATTCCTTGTCATGGTCATTGGCTGATATTGAGTACTGATTCTAATGCTTCAAGCTTTATAATGCATTGAGCACATTTTCCCTCTAAGTATGATCCTTAAGATAATATCTTGCCTTACCTAAGAGAATAAATGAAGGATGCTGCATATAATCCTTTAAACACGTTTCTTATAACCAGGTGTGAACGTATCATGGCCAGAAGCAGCTTTACAGAAAATAATTCATCCATTCATTTTACTCTGGCTTAGTCCCCTATTTATCAGGGCTTGCCCCGGTGGAATGAAAACAATAAAACAGATATAAAAATTCTGAAAAATTACAAAGCAATTTGGAAACACAAATGAGGAAATAATAATTCAACATGTCTCAATCAAGAACAAGTTTGGAGCTCAGATTTCATCCATAAGAAGTTCAAATGAACACCTTTAAATCAAATACTTCTTTACTAAAAGGAAATACGCCTATAATGTACTGTTTATAGCAATGAGTGTATTACAAGAATTTATATAATTAAATATTCATGTTAAAAATAAATACAATTTTATTTATCTAATAATTCAGATAAATTCAGCTTTTAGTGAATTTGCAATATTGTCAAAACACAGAACTTTCAGTTGTCATACATAAAAAGGCCTAAATACATGCAAGACTGTTCAAATATTTTGCTGGTCTCCAACTATTGACAGCAGATATCTCAATGAGAGAGAGAGAGAGAGAGAGAGAGAGAAGGGGATTTGCACTTGCGATATCTTCACTGCTCTATTCATTTAACCTAACAAATATAATGCTTAGACCATCATTGCTCCTCTCATGATCTGTTGTCGTGCTCATTCACTCTCGTCACCATGATTTCCGTGTATTTGAACTGATTTTTGGGGATCACAGAGCCGGTATAAATTTGCGGGAGACTCGCGGAGCTCCGCTTGCACTACAGCAGCGCAAAACACTGTAAATACAATGGCTGCACTTGCAACAAAGACAGCATCACTTGCACGAGTCGCACCAATAAACTGTAAACAGAGGTCGCACCGCATCTGTATATATTTTAGCTGCTGTGACTCTCACGCATCGATCACTCAGGCCCCCACACATCATTTACCTGTGTTGTGACTGCTAGTCTATGCATTATATACGGGAGCGCATGTGCGTCTTCGGTCCTGTCAGATGTGGCGCACGCACCCTCATTCCCATGCAGCAGAGAGTGGCTATCTAGATTCAGAGAGCAGAAATTTGTAATCGCTCGACCATGTAGAGCCAGAAATCACATGTCGTTGTGTAAATAACGTTATTTATTACTAGTTATTTATTAATAGTTATTAATATCTATTACATACAGCTAATTAGCTTGTTTATTAAAAGAAGTTGTGATCTGGCGCGTTATATATATAAAATACACTAAACTTGACTTTAGCTTGGGCGTGCCGCCCGCCTAATATAACGGTAGGGGAAACACTGTAGGTCATACCTATGATATCAGAAAAATTAACTCAAAATTAATGCTAAAGTAGTGTAACATTACAATACAGACACAAAAATATTGTAATTCTGTAAACAATTACTTTCAAATTACAGAAACTAATTATTTATTATGTATTACATTTTAGAAGTAATTTGCTAATGCAACCAAAGCACAGGATAGCAATAAGTAAATGGCTGTAAGTAACTGCCAATAATCAAAAATAAATAGCGTGATTACTAGACTCTACAGGTGTTACTATGTTTTTTTTGTAAATGTTGAGCAGCAATATTGATCATGTGGAAGTTACTGCCTTTTGCCTTGGCATGACTTCTCACTTATTGTTTTGAATACAATACCAAGGCAGAGGACAGTAACTTCAAAATAGGGGTCAAATGTCAAGTTTGAGCTCAAGATTTTTTTATGTAGATAGATGTCATTACTAAAACATGTAATTGACCATTTTCTAATGTCCTATCTATGACTAATTTGTCTTTGTAGTCATTTTTCTCAATTCAACACTCGAGTTAAGGTCTTTTGCCTTTGTAGGGCAGAGCTGGTAAGCGAGAAAAGGAACGGCATCATACCTGTAGTGTTCGTTTTAACAACAAAATGCAGCCATACGTTGCTCTGGCTACATAATTCCTGAGCTACAAAAACGTATATAGGGCTACCTTTTCAGAATGAGCCTATGTTGGATAGAGACAAATTTGGCAAAATGCACAAAATTTGTCTCAACCGCTCAAGTTCAAATAATTGAAATCAGTCAAAAAATTTGTGTGTGGAGAAAAACATACCAGGAGTACATCAGAGCAAGTGCCAATGTACCTTGTGTCTGGTTTGAACCCAGCATAATAAAGGCCAGCTAGTAAGTGCTGCTGAGCAAGTAAATCTCACTCTCTGGGCCTCTCAGTAGCAACTGAAGCTAGAGACTGAGGTTTTAACATCCTTGTGAGCCTGCAAGGAATCTGATGGGTTACATTTGTACCAAGACTCAGATGGGAGTGAGGTTAAAGAGGGGTGAGTGTAACAGAGACCAGTTAGTAAGAGTTGTGCAGGTAAATCACACACCCCTGGCCTCAAGAGGCAAGCAAGTGACTGATGCTAGAGGCTGTTGTTGTCTGCATGCTCATCTCCAGGGACTATAGTTTAAGTGCGGTTTGAGTAGAACAAGAGGGGCTTACACCAGAGGTGTGCAATCATGCTTCGGGAGAACCAAATTGTAGCTCTAACTAGCTGCAATGCACTTTCCTGATTTGTCCAATTTGAATAGCTGTAGGTGTCTTTAATTAAGGGTTGGAGCTAAACTCAGCAGGACAGTGACCCTCCAGGAACACTGCCCTACAAAGGCATAAGACCTTAACTCGCTAGAGTGTTGAACTGAGAAAAATGACTACAAAGATTTATTTTTTGTTTCCCGAACAAATTAATCATAGATAGGACATTAGAAAATGGTCAATTACATGTTTTAGTAATGACATTTATCTACAAGCTCAAACTTTTGACCCCTATTTTGAAGTTACTGTCCACTGCCTTTGTATTGTATGCAAAACAAAAAGTAGTGAGAAGTCATGCCAAGGCAAAAGGCAGTAACTTCCACATGATCAATATTGCTGCTCAACATTTACAAAAACACAGTAACACCTGTAGAGTCTAGTAATCACACTATTTATTTTTGATTAGCAGTTACTTACAGCCATTTACTTATTGCTATCCTGTGCTTTGGTTGCATTTGCAATTTACTTCCAAAATGTAATACATAATAAATAATTAGTTTCTGTAATTTGAAAGTAATTGTTTACAGTATTACAATATGTTTGTCTCTGTTTTGTAATGTTACACTACTTTAGCATTAATTTTGAGTTAATTTTCAGTATCATAGGTTTGACCTAGTTATCTAGACCAGTGTTTCCCAACCCTGTTCCTTGAGGCACACCAACAGTACATATTTTGTATGTCTCCCTTATCTGACCCATTCGTGTCAGGTTTTGGGGTTTTTTCTAATGTTCTGCTGAGTTGATTCAGGTGTGTTTGATTAGGGAGAGGTTGGAAATGTGTACTGTTGGTGTGCCTTCAGGAACAGGGTTGGGAAACACTGATCTAGACTGTATATCAGCATTTCCCAAACTTTTTTTTTTTGAGTGGAATACTCCTTTAACATACTTCTGCATTCTCACTTCCACTTAGACTACAGTCACTTTTACCATTAAGGCGCAATATTTGCAATTTAAATACAAATTTCCAGTGAATACTTTACCTTAATGAATAACTTTTTTAAATGAATAATGTTTAAAAAAAAAAAGTAAATAAAAAATGCAACTATAGTAAAAATTAAGTTATTGATGTATTAACTATAACTGCCAGTAGGTGGTGGTAACGCACTGTCTTAAGACATTTATTCAGTAAAAAAGCAACTTTGTATTAATGAATAGGTCGATGAATCAACTCTCACAATTCATTTAAAACCTCAGATTCATTCACAAAAATAACCCAGCCTAACCTAATGAACAGTTGGACCGCTGAATGTCAGCAGGTTGGAATAATGATCAATAATCTTGTGGATTGGATCTCTGTCAACATTAATTGCAGTGGATTTTATTGGGTTGCAAGGAAAGGTAGGAAATAGTTTTAACGACATACTGTATTTATGCTATCTGTGATCGTGCTACATGCTAACAATGGCTGTTTCTCAATATGCGTTCTTCAGCGGTCTTGCGTCCTCGTGTTCTCGTGTAACGTCATCATCAGCTGCCATAGTTCAACTCCAATACTCAAGACTGCAAGAACGGAGGACGCGTGAAACTTCCCGGATGTGTTCTTGATATCCAGGACGCACCAATGCAGACTTGAGCACCGATCTCGCTGTAGAAGTCCCACAAGTCATTGCGACTGGAGGTGGGAAGCGCAGCATTTTAAATAGGTTTATTATTAACGTTCAGAGATATAATTTATTTACCTCAGGAGTTTCCCTAAATGAAACGGTGAAAGTAAACATTACCATGAACATCTTAATAAAGGAATAAACACATTAATGGTGTTTGTTTGCTGAAATTCGTATTAAAATCTGTTTTATTTATACTGTGCAATGTATATATATATAATGTTTTTATGCAGAGTATATATTTTGAAAAGGAGAAAAACAATAAATTGCTGTATGAATGCTGTAATATTTAAAGAGCCCATATTATGGGTTTTTGAAAATGCCCTTCCATGTAGTGTGTCACACAGCTCTAAGTGAAGTGAAATATCCAGCTAAGGCTTAAATCTGTAAGTGTACAGTGTTTAAAACTATTGATTCATCTATAAAAGAGTCGACTCATAGTGCTTCAAACGAGTCGTCTTGATAACGAGTTATTAGGTGTTTCGCGATGACGCAGCTACGAAACACAAGTAGTTGCACGCGCAAGCCCGGGAGATTTGAAACCTGCGGGTCCGCCCACTAACAGAAAAAAGTCACACACACACACACACACAGAGACACACACAGACACACACACACACAGAGACACACACAGACACCGGTAGAATGAAGTCACGCTGTGCAGATGGAGATTATTGACAGTTCACCCAAAGATGAAACCTTAGCATATAGCCTAGCCTTGAGCAGATCGAGAGCCTCTGGAAACTACCTGCTTACAAAGAAGACTTCTTCAGTTTGTTAAAGGAAGGATCGGTAAAGACTGTCAGAACAAGGATCAGTGGATCATGAATCAGTTTCTTCCCCCATTTCACCAGTGTAAGTACGTGCGATTAAAATTGTTGCCTCGTTTACTCTAGCTTGCAAATTATGCATTTAGTTGTGTTTTGTTACTTGTAACCGCGTGTGCTGTATCAGGTTAACTCTTTATATTCTCATATCGCGTGTAAAGCTACGTTGAAAACGCGACGCGTGCCGCTTTGTTTATGGATAGTCAGCTATGTGTGTGTGTGTAATGTGTGTGTGTGTGGCTCCTCTGAGGACGGTCGTTTGTGTGAGTGTCTCCTCTTAGGAGGTTGATGTGTGTGTGTGCGTGTCTCTGAATAGGGTAAAGCTCTAGGCAAAGGGTGATCAAAGGGACCCGTTTGTAAAGTGAGGACTTTAGGGGGTGTCGCGGTTGAAATCTTAGGGTTGTAATCGCGGATGTAACTGAGGACGCGGAGGGGGAGGGAGGTGTCGCCGCCGCGCCGTCTCTATTCTGGACGCGCCGGCCCTGTGTGTGCGTGTGTGTAAAAAGAGCAAGTAGACTGCTAGGACATATCCTCGCCAGTTCTTGGACTTTTTGCTTGATAAAATAGTTAGTCGTCAGTATTTTCTAGTCCATCGTCTATATTTACATTCACCCACTGGCAGCCAAAATCCACTATGAAGCGTGTGTACACTGTGACTACCTTTATATTGTTGATAATCTGCTGGGCATTTCACTCTGTCTCGCCCTGAAGCCTGTCAGTGTCGTCGACCAATCGCAGCAGCCTGTCATTGGTCCAATCAGCGCAGATTAGCTTCGCGCTGAGGACGGGTTTGGGTACAAATGAATCGCTGAACGATTCATATGGGAGTCGCTGGGATAATTAGGTAAAAATAAATGCATATTATAAGACCATCAAAGTGTTGTTTGACCTTGCATGCATATTAGACTGTTGTTGGAGACCCTTACAACCTAAATATGACCCTATTTCATCTATAATATGGGCTCTTTAAATAATTTTTCATTAAAAAGACATGTGAATGTCATGAAACCATCAGGAAGATGCATCTCATTTCTCAGAGGACGCGTTCTCTGTCCTCAAGGTCTTCCGAGTTCGTTCTTCCGAGGACACCTGGCAAGACCTGTCTCTGTGTTCTTGGAATTGAGAAACAGCCATTATCACGGCATTCCAGTCCACTAATTTAGTGCAACTAGTCAGACTGCACTGAGTAAAAAATACAAATTCTGAAGAAAAAAAAGTGTTAGATCATTTAAGATATATTTTTATATACTCACAATTTATAGTCTTTGCTTGTTTGCAGGGCTTTAATTTAGTAGATTGTTAGCCCATTTATGATAGTATGACAGCAAAACAAAGGCAGAATATCGTAACTCCAGGTTGCTCACAGTAATTTCATATTGACGTGCAGCTGAACAAAGGCAGAGAACCGTAACTTTATTGGAGCATACCAAAACCAAGTCAAAGAGCGGGAACTTGTGTTATGAAGTTCTGCCTTGGTTTCACTTGGGCTTTTGGAAGTTACTGTTAAGACGAGACATTATTTTCTTGAAAAAACAGTGATATTGACTCAAGATACTTATCCACATGATAAAGGAGGTCTTTGTTGCCCCAAAAACATCAATAACTCATTTTCGACAAAAAAACAAACAAACAAAACAAAGCTACGGTCTTTTGCCTTTGCATGCCAGAACAGTTTAAGGACACCCTTGGGTTACACAAACAATAGTGATCCAACAATCTAATCTTTTATCTATGGATAAAAAAGTCCTGCCCTACATTTAGCTTGCTTGAGAATACATTTCACACTGATGGCATTTCCCACATATAGAGGCTATTGCAACTTCTGTTTGATGATGAAATTAATGGTTTCCTAAATGTTTCCTGCAACCATTCAGCCTCAGAGAGGAGATAAAAGAAATAAAAGGTATTTGAAAAACTGTGATTGATTAAATAGGTATGAAGACGTAAATGAGTCAGAAGAAGTTCCAGACTTAAAATGGAGATTAACAACAAAAGAGCAGACGAAAGTGAAGAGGCAGAGTAATAGAGAATATAAAACGCAAATAAAAAGCCTATAGAAGAGACCTCTCAAACTCGACAGAAAATGAGATGTGAATGGAGTGGTGTTGAACGTGGCACCTGGCTCTCGGGAAGGATGTGTCTCTCTGAAGGGTTGGAGCTGAAAAAGGAGGACAGTGGGGAAGGAAGCACTGTTGGATCAGGCCTGACAAAACCGCTCAGGTCACATCTGGCTGTGGGTTTCTCCTCCGTTTGCAGCACCAAAGTGTCCATTGCGTAGAAACGATTCCAGGGCAGCCACACCGTCCGCTCCTGACTCTGAAATGGAGCCCGCTCGAACCGCAAGGCCAGAGAGCCTCCGCCATTGGCCACCAGATCAAAACTAGGGAGAATCAGCACAGAAAAGGCCATCAGTTGACAAGCAATGCCACTGTCACACTAGAGTTTGTGGGTGCGAAAATCTGTTGTACGACGCTGAAAAGGGGCGGGATCAAACAAGATGATTAGACATTTAATAAAACGAACGATTGGTCCAAATTTGATATTTTTGTCCAGAGAGGTCATGTTTTGATCTTCGATTGGTCTCACGCAATCACGTAAAGCGATTTCGCAGGTCAGAGTTCACCAAGCCTGAACTGCGAAACTTGTTACACGAGCTTGAGTTTCCGGTCTGCCGCAATCCCAAGCGTATGAATGGAGGTCAATTATGGCGTTATTTCACTGACAAATGTCGTGAGTGCATGTCGAGAGCGTATTCATGTAATATGAGTGAGCGAATCTCTATGCTCGCGCACCGATATCCTCTGTTCATGGACAAAACTGCTTGCGAGCTCTCAAATATACGCTGCTCGAGTGCAAAACTTATCGCGCTCACTGAAATATATGCTGCACACACACAAATTTTCTTTCACGCTCTCAATACACTGCTCGCTCAGTGAGATGACATCAGACTCGCAATTTGTCTTGTGTTCCCTCTTCCTTTTGTGCTTTTTGATATGATTTATGCTGGTACACTGTTTATTAACAATAACCAACATACTAAAAATAGACCTACATATTCCATTTTTTATCTAATCTCATTTTTAAACCATAACATTTTTGGCTGTATGTTACATGTTTCAAACACTTAAAGACAGAGAATAGAAGCTTGATGTAAAAAATACATTTTATTTGAAAAACATTTATTAAACATACAAGGTGCACCACACCAATCAAATAAAAAACATTTAAACAAAAATATAACTAACGCAAGCAGAAATTTAACTGTGATAGAAAATAAGGAAAAACTTGATAAGATATTATAGCCTACTGCACTATTCACTCTTCAAATAAATGTCACTATCAATCCCATTTGATCATGTCAACTAATATAAAGTGAACTAGTCTCTGCTGTCTTCCACATTGTTGTTGAGATTTTGGAGCTGTTCCACAGGGCTCCTGAACACGTCTGTTGGCATAAACAGTAGTCCCTTTCACACAGTGATACCGGTAAATATCCGGAAAATTTCTGGAACGACTTTACCGGTAAATTCAAAAAAAGCACTGTTCACACAGGCACAGACATTACAGATTTTTTTCCGGAAAAGACCATTCACACATCCATTTTAAAATACCGGTAAATTCTGACATCATTAACCAGAAATGACCTCTAAACGGCTGCGCTTGTATTTGTAAATATTTAACTACATTACAAACTCTGTGGATGAATAAGTGTTGTGAACAACTTTGATAAAAACATATACAGGAACACTTTCGCATGTCGAGATGTTCATAATATGTGTGTGTGCTGGCGCTCACCAGCTGTTTTACGTGCACACGCGTCAGAGCTTGAAAGTAAAACATACAACGGCATATCATAAACATTTTACGGAATTTTTTTTCCACAGTTGGCATTAAGAAGGAACAGAAATGTTATCTGACTAACATCTAGCAGCTAAATGTGTCTGGAAAAATATTCACAGGGTTTCATTCTCATAAACCGCGCGAACTTGAATGCGTCTATTGGCTGAAGTAGACATCTTACGTCAGCGTGTTGTAGACGTGATAGTAAAGCACTTCAATTAATCTGTTGTGGCAATACTATAGTTGCTGTAGTTACACAACAACTGTAATATAAACAAATGACCCAAAGCTGTAGTTTTATACAGTATAGGATATATTATACTACAATTCACCACTTTACTGTAGTAAATCTACACTTTGTATTTCATTTTCTCAGTTCACTATTTTTAATACTACAGTATGCTGGTTCATTCATTAACAAGGAGTTGGAAATAATACTAGCCTAAATCATAGGCAGTATTTGTAACACATCAAAAAAATAGTATTTATTATAGAATTTACCTTAAGCTTTAGTGTACCAATATATAAACCATATCAACATTCTTGGGATAACTAATTTAACAGGAGGATCTCTGGAGAGCAAAAGCACGAAAGGACGAGGAAAAACAAGGCACAAATTGTGAGTCTGCATCATCTGACTGAGCAGGAGCAGATCATTCGCACGTGAGCAGCCAGTGTTTTGAGTGCCAGCAGCGTATATTTGAGAGCTCGCGAGCAGTTTTGTCCATGAACAGAGGAAATCTAAAACAAAAACAAAAAGATTCGCTCGCTCATATTACGTGAATGCACTCTCGACATGTAATACTGTGCTCACGACATTTGTCAGTGAAATAACGCCATAGTCTATGAGGTGAAAAGTGCAGTGTGACCGTGGCTTAACTCTGCAACTGCTGCTAGAGTCAGACTCTCTCATTAAAGATTAGTAGTCTGTTATGATAGGGTTAGGCTTAGTGCAATAAGATGACATTTACATGCAAAGTAAAAATATTTTGCTACCCAAAACAAATAAAAATACTTCAGGAAACATACTTCAGAAGATACTCAACGGCAAAACAGCATCAGATAATATGAATTTACTCACGTGCCATCCTGACGAGTCATGGTGTGCCCATAGTGAGGGTACTTCACAAACGTCACATTGACGCCTACCAATGGAGTGCCATCTGACGTCAAAACCTGACCTCGAATTAGAGATGCCAGGCTGCAGACACACACACACACACACACACACACACAATACATGTGTATTATTATGACATTAATAAATCATGTCATGTAGTCTACCTCAGGACAGGGCAGATGAGGTACCTGGCATTGAACGGGTTGATTCCGGGGATGATGTGAGTGCTGTCTTTACCCACAAGCATCTTGATTCTGTCATAAAAGGAGGGCACTTTCTGGACTTCTGATTGGCTCTGCTGAATGACCTGCAGTGGGTCACGTGATCCGCGGCACAGAGGATTGGTCATACAAGAGCTCTGCGTGCAGCAGTCTGGGTCCATGCAGTCAACAAGACCATCTGAGTGGAAAAGATGTCACCACATGTCATACGCTTTAGGTCTGAAGCATGCGTTTCTAGTTATTTGTAAAATAAAGCCACATTTATTTTATCAAGTACAGTACTTGATAAAACTGGCAATTCCATATTTATTTATATATCTATTTTTAATACATCAACAGAAAATATTTAAATTAGATCATTAAGGGCTCTATTTTAATGGTTTAGGTGCAAAGTGCTATTTTCTGGATGGAAAATACGGTCTATGCCCTGGCGCATGATCTAACAGGGTTGTGCTTAGTCTCTTCATAAGTTATGGGTGAGTTGTGAGCATAACATGCATTAAACCAATCAGAGTCTCATCTCCCATTCCCTTTAAGAGTCGTTGCTTCGCGCATGTTGTTATTTACATGGCAGACTTTGTAAGTGAAAAAAAATAAAACAGTTAACAGGGCCATCTGCAGCCCAAGGATAAAGAACAAGCCTTCCCCCATTCGGCCTCTTTACTTTCTCTTTACTTTACTTTTACTCTTTACTTTTCTCCTTGGATAAGGAAACGGTGCTGTACGCATTCCACTGAAGACATCCATTAGCCTACATCCCTGTGTTTGCGTGGGTTTCCTCCGGTTGCTCCGATTTACCCCACAAGTCCAAAGACATGTGGTACAGGTGAAGCTAAATTGTCCGTAGTGTATGTGTGTGAATGAGTGTGTATGGTTGTTTCCCAGTAATGGGTTGCAGCTGGAAGGGCATCCGCTCCATAGAACATATGCTGGATAAGTTGGCGGTTCATTCCGCTGTAGCGACCCCAGATTAATAAAGGGACTAAGCCGAAAAGAAAATGAATGAATGAATGAAAAGTTGCAACATGCTAACAACGCGCCTTAACACACCTCTATTTTAGACCAGTACGCCCATGAGTCCACAAAGTGGCACAAGTGGATTTGCTATTTGAATAACGTGGCACAATATGTGAAAATTAGGGCTTCACTGGTCTGAAAACAGCAACAAGTTGTGCCATACATGTCTTGCATCTTATTGCGCCGGGTGTATGATAGGGCCCTAAACATGATAAACAGCCTTTATATATTTCTTAGACATTTTTCCCCAAAAGACAACTACCATTCAACCATTTAGGGTTTCAAATATGTTTTGAAAGAAATTAATAGTTTATTCAACAAGAACAATTCAGATTTACCAAGAAACTGAAACTGAATAAATAGCATTTAAAAAAATGTTCATTAATGCCATATTTATTTAAACTACTGAATATATAGCTATAACGTACTATTTATTTGTAAAACATACTGTATAATTAATCATACATAGAATAAAGCATTCACTAAGTCTGGATGGCGGCACAGTGGCTTAGTGGTTAACACTGACGCCTCACAGAAAGAAGGTTGCTGGTTCGAGCCTCGGCTGGGTCAGTTGGCGTTTCTGTGTGGAGTTTGCATGTTTTCCCTGTGTTTGCGTGGGTTTCCTTCAGGTTCTCTGGTTTCCCCCATAAGTCCAAAGACATGTGCTGTAGGTGAATTGGGTAAGCTAAATAGTCTGTAGTGAGTGTGTGTGTGTGTGAATGAGTGTGTATAGGTGTTTCCCAGTGTTGGGCTGCAGCTGGACGAGCATCCGCTGCGTAAAACATACATTGGATAAGTTGACGGTTCATTCTGCTGTGGCGACCCCTGATTAATAAAGGGACTAAGCTGAAAAGAAAACGAATGAATGAATAAATAGTTGCAAAATAACAGTCATAAATTCATTTATTTTCCTTCTACTTACTCCCTTTATTCATTAGGGCTCACCACAGCGGAATGAACCACCAACTTATCCAGCACATGTTTTAAACAGCCCTTCCAGCTGCAACCCAGTACTGGGATACACCCATTTAATTAGCCTTCTGTCTTTGTGATAATATTTAGCTTCGTGTGTGCAGCTGTATTATAAGCACTGAATTGAGTTTGAACTCATAAATATGCATCGCTATGAAAGACCTGCATTTCTCCCCCACTTTTATTCTAGCATCGACTCGATTCTGCAAGTACCGCCACATTTGCCATATCTAGCACAGATGGCAGATGGTTAACGTGAGTTCTGAAGTCTCTCTGTTCGCCTGCCATCTTATTCTCAAAGTGTGTACTTCTGATGAACTCTTCAGTTCAAAACCCTGCTTCACTTTGATGTCAAGAGAAAGACGGACAAATAATGTGATTTAAAAAAAACACAATAAGCCCAAATGCAGAACTTCTTAATATTATGGAAATGAAATTGAACAAATCTATTCCGTTGCGGTAATGAGCCTGACTGATAGAAGTGATCATTGAAATGAATGATGCTCTAGTTTCTCTTTCTCTCCCGGTTTTTACTTTTAGAGAACTTACATCAAAGTCACAGAGGGCATCATTCGCACCCCTGAGTGCTTCTTTTTTTTCTGTTTCATCTTCCTTTCTCTCTCTCTTCCCATCTCTTATTCGCTGTGTATCTAGGTGCGCTGTACATGCACACCTTTTCAACCCTTCTCCCTAAATGGGTCTTTCTTGATGGGGTACAAACTCACAACAAGCGGCTGCTGCCAGAGACTTTTGCTCCGTGTTGTTTGGGCTGCAGCTCTGTGATCTCTGAAGCCTCTGTGAAGGTGAAGTAAACCCCCAAACGAAGGGTAAACAAAAGCCAGAAAGACACAGGAAGTTGTGTACGTCTAGAGGATGTTTGTCTTTTTTTTTCCTGAGCTTTTTTTTTGGTTAGATGGGGCATTGAGATCAAACATTTCCTTTTATAAGTTCTTTGTGATCATTTTTACAATTTCATTCATAAAAAGCAGAACTATTATGAAATAAAATACATAAAATTCAATTAAACCAATCCAATCCAATAATGTTGTTTTTCATCATATTAGTAAATGACAATAGTAAACATGAACTAGCTTCTACTTTTCTACTAAAATACCTCACTAATTACTTCTTAATTACTGACTTAATGTCATTTTTATGATTTTATTGAGGGTCTGTGAAGAAAATGTCAAAAATAATTCAAGATTTTTATTAAATAATTAAAATATATTTACTACAACAATTAACTAAAATTGGGTAAAATATTCTAATCATTTTGTTGATTATAAAATAATTCTTTTTGAATTTAGATTTTAATATATATATATTTTTTCAATAAATAATTAAAAATAAATCTACAAATAAATATATTGTCTTATTTTCAATTTTACAGTAACAAATAGATGTTCACACAATAAGTCTGTGGCGTCTGAATAATTATGTTCCTGATTTAATGTCTAACAAGAGAAAAACATTCAACACATTTTTGTATCTAACATTACCGATATAGGGCTGTAAATAAAATATAATTATTAATTAAGCAATTTGTCCTCCAAACAGTGTGCACAGTGTGTTTTTATTTATGAAAACAAAAGCAGTAAATGAAAATGTAGCCTATTTTTTACATTATGCACAAAGTTTGTATTTGATGTTGTTTGCTGCTTGTTAACTGATGTCCATTTTTTCAGAATGGACAAGTAAACTACAGAGGAGACCAGTGCTTAAATAAATCCTATATTAATGTCACCATGATTTTTGCCTTTCACTAATAAACAAATATCTGCATTATTGGAGTGTATATATTCCAGTTTTACACAAAGTTGCACTTTATTTTACAATACATGTACTTAACTGGTATATTCAGTCTAATTGCTTAATAAAGTACTATTAAAGTACTATTGCTTTAATATAAGATAACTACATGAACTGGGTTCAGGGGTAGGTTAAATGCATTAAAGGGACAGTTCACACAAAAATGAAAATGTACTAACTATTTACTCACCCCTTAAGTATTTTTAACCTTTTAAGAGTTTGTTTCTTCTGTTGAACAGAAAACAAGTTATTTAGAAAAAGGTCTTTTCTGTTCAACAGAAGAAACAAAGTCAAACAGGTTTGTGAGAAGTGAAGGGTGAGTAAATGATGACTGAACTATTCCTTTAAATAAACGTGACTAAAGAGTACATTTAAACAAGTGTTATGGTCTACCCTTCCCTCTTCAATATATAGTATAAGTTATATGTGTGTCCAACAGAGCTACCAAACTTCACAGACTGAGTTTGGTTGATTGTGTTAAAGGGCCAGTGTTTTCCAAACCCAAAGAACAAGTCAAAATTGCAATTTGTTTTTCTTTTTTTTCTTCTACTTTTCTACTAAAATACATCGCTAATTACTTTTTAATTACTGACTTAATGTCATTTTTATGATTTTATTGAGGGTCTGTGAAGAAAATGTCAAAAATAATTCAAGATTTTAATGAAATAATTAAAATATATTTACTACAACAATTAACTAAAATTGGATAAAATATTCTAATCATTTTGTTGATTATAAAATAATTCTTTTTGAATTTAGATTTTAATAAATATATTTTTTTTCCATAAATAATTAAAAATAAATCTACAAATAAATATATTATCTTATTTTCAATTTTACAGTAACAAATAGATGTTCACACAATAAGTCTGTGGCATCTGAATAATTATGTTCCTGATGTAATGTCTAACAAGAGAAAAACATTCAACACATTTCCATTAAAGATCATGCACAGTGGATCTCACAACCTCATTCAACCCAGGCTCATTCTGAGAACGTAGTCCCGAGGACGTTTCTGGAGACCGCAAAATACGTCCCAGGAGGTACGTATTTTTGCAGTTTTTGTTTTCGCGAATCCGCGAGAGGCCGCTGTGCGCGCTTTCTCCCGCGCCGTCCTCGCATAAACCCGCTAGAGGCCGCTGTCGAGCGACCTTCTGCCTGCCTGGATGACAGAATGATTGACCGTGCGACTAGCTAATCGGCTGACCCACCCTCCTCCGTCCCTAAACCCAACCAATGAAAATTCACAAAAGCCGTCCAGAAAAAGAAAAGCCCTCGTCTAATTTTTACCACGTTTTCGGATTTTGACCACATTCTCACCCTGTGATGAACTGGTTCACTTTATTTTTTGGATTTTGTTTTTGTTTTCTTACCTGATTTCTGGAACCGCTTTCCCCGGACTCGAACCCGGTCGTCATCGTGGTCAGCCCTCTTTCTGCGCCTCAAGTCCGCCAAAGTACACGAAGAGCTAACCGGACAAACTGGTTGCAGCGGGAAAGCCCTCCACAGGGAGGCGAGCAGCCGGCCGGCAAGCGCCGAAAGGAACGGCGTCACACCGCCTCGCAGCGTTCACTTAAAAAAATGAAATGCAGCCGGACGTACCCCCGGCTACGTATTTCGCAGTCTCCAGAAATGTCCACGGGACTACGTTTTTCAGAATGAGCCTGGGTTGACCTCATTGCCCAATGACATTTTCTCTCCAAAAATTCTCAACAAATAAATGTCTGTACACTCAAAAAACAAAGTTGGGTTGTTGTAATCCAATTTTGGGTAACATGGACAAACCCAACGTTGGATTAATTTTTTCAATTAAATTAAAAGTATACTTTTTAGGCCAATGGTTGGGTTTTTCCACATTTGACCCAATGTTTCATAACAGCAACCCAGCTTTTTTTTTTACAGTGTCATACAAAGTTGTTGGAATCTTTTAATTGTTCTTTGCCCCATCTTCAACAGTTTGTGTGTTTTTCAGGTATGAACAAACCGCATGGTTCACTTTTGAGATTTTGTGCACAAAATAAGTTAAAAATAATAAATAAATCAGTCAAAGAGCGTGTGAGAGTTGAAGTGTCATGAACATAGTATGCAAACCCTTGAAAATATTTACAACTTAAAATAGACTTAGTGTAAGGGGTTTGCTGTTTACTGTGCATATCATAGGTCTCAAACTCAACTCCTGGAGGGCCGTAGATCAGCACAGTTTTACTCCAACCCTAACCAAACACAGGTGAGCCATCTAATCAAGGTGTTCAAAACTACTAGAGACTATTAAGCAGGTGTGAGTTGGAGCTGGTTGGAGCTCAACTATGCAGAGCTGCTGCCCTCCAGGAATTGAGTTTGAGGCCACTTGTGTATAAATTAGACAATGAGAGAAAACAAGACAGAGCACAGAGAATAAAAACATTTTTGAACAAGAAACAACATCATTTCTTGTAAAAAAAAACCCTTTCTGTGCTCTTGACTGCTGGCTGCTCGGTGGCCTGGACTGACTCTGAACATCCACCTGTTATATAATCATTCTGCCTACGGCTAGTTTCAAATCCCTCGCTCTGCCTGCTAACAGACACATCACCTTTTCACACGGATGATTGAAGCTGCTTTATCCCTCCGTTCACAGCATCTTATATATGATATGTCCTAATAAACTGCCACAAAGCAGAAGTTGAAATATACATTGACAAATCTCATAGAGTAGAATTGATTCTTTACGAGTGGGGAGAGGATAGCAAAGCACCAATTCATTTAGGCCTTGTGAACTTATGAGGAGCCTGGGAGTTTATGAAGAGCTAACAATTTATTCAATCATAAACCTGAAAACTCAAACGAGGATTATCTGATGAAACAAATGTTGGGAAACTTGGGGAACAGGATGACCTTTTATTTTGTTCATGTTAAGTCAAGCTTTATTACACAAAGCTAACTACGAGTTAATGTATGACTAATGAAGATCTAAATTATTAAGGATTGCTACATTATAAATTACTTCTTTGAGTTCATTTGCAAAACATTTATGCATTTCTCACACAACTTTCTTGTTCACTTGAGTCTCAAAACCTTTTGCATTCAGAGAAACACTTTCAATTTCCATTACCTCTTGCAGTGGTTGTGACAGTAAAGTATGAAGTTTATACTTTATAAAGAAATATATAGTTATTGACAGGAGCGTGTGTGAAGGGAATAATGGATATCAGATACTGTACTTTAAATGAGTGTGAAGATATTTTATCGATCATAACTTTTTTCAAAAACACATTATTTACTGCATGATAGACTGAGATTGTATGATGTCAAGTACTGTTCCATCAAAATGTAATGTGTGAAGAGAAATGCACTGGGTACTTTTTAGATAATCTCTTGATAGGTCAAGATATGCATAAAGTCTGGAAAGCTGTTGTATTTTGCCAAAGAAGGGATATATGGTCATATTTCTGCATCGAAATTGTATTGAACAGGCCTTTTTATAGGTAAAGCCCACCAAATAAAGAAAATGTACTTAGGGCTGGGTGATAAAATCAGTATCAATATTTATTGACCAAACACTATTGTCAATAATAATAAAAAAAGTTTGGTATGAAGCTTCAGTATGAAGCGCTATAGTTTTATTAAAATGTGGCTGCTGAGCACATGCCTTAGAAGCAATGCCAACAAGCTTAGGATGTAAGTTTGTCATTTCCAATGGAGGCACACGAATTGCACAACCCGAATTCCATGAGGGCACCGCGATTCATGTAAGTGGAATTTATCAATCTAACGACAGACTAATTACCTCAAACACAGAGCAGTCGCTAGTTATGAGATACGCTAGGTCACGTCAGGTCAGTATAACAACACATGTGAAAATGAGGGCTGTACAGCAGCAGTGAGGAGATTGTAAATAAAAAAGGATGTAAGGATGTCACCAGAGTGGCTTTTTGGTTTCTTTTCTTGTACATCCCAGCCACTAGCACCCCATCTGAAAGAGTTTTTAGCATAGGGGTAATATAATCATTCAACTTCACAATTTGTAATGTTGCAGTATGTATTTGAGTAATGATGGCTGGTTCATTTACTTGAAAACTCAGATTTGATTATCATAATTTTTGTTGACAGAGTTTGAGGTTTACAGTGTCATTATTATTGACACCTTACAGATCTACCTTAAAGTTTGTTTTGATTGTTCAGCGTTTATACTTTACAATTGCACACATTTTGTAACATTTCATTTAACTATTTATCAAGTTTAAGAGTCTCTTAAACACTTGTGTTTATTTTATTATAAAGAGATCAGATATTTTGTTTAAATATTTTTGTTTTTGACTATTAAAGCTATTTTCCTTAGTAATGCTGGTCAAATAAAATAGATAAAGTGGTTAAATAAAAAAATCCTAATATTCCTAAATGTATTGTTAAAAGATATTCAATAATTATTGATACCGAATGATATGAAACACGATATTGTGATATATATATATATATATATATATATATATATATATATATATATATATATATATATATATATATATATATATATATATATATATATATATATATATATGCCCAGCCCTAAATGTACTTAATTTTTTTATTTACATTTACTTAAACTCTAGTGATTTCAAATCAGTTTGAGCGTATTTATTCTGTTGAACACAATATTTTGAATAAAGTTGTAAGAAACCTCCTATGGAAGTCAGTGGCTACTGGTTTACAACATTATTGAAAATATGAAGAGTTCAGATGCAAAAACCTCTAAATGCCATCTGAAAATTTCTCCCAAAATGAGCATTTTTCTCAGCCTCCTATGTTTATGTTCAAGTATTTCACTTTAAATGCAATGAATAGAATGTATTCATTACAATAAAAGTACAATTTCTGAGCCTACACACAGGAAGAAGACAGAAAATTTTAGAAGAAAGTATGAAACGGCATTTAGCGGTTTTTGCTGCTAAACTCTTCATACTCTATATTCCTTTGAGTTTAACAGAAGAAAGGAAATCAAACATGTTTATAACAAGTAGAGACGGGGAGTAAAGGATGACAGGATTGGGCGGACTGTCACTTTATCTGCTGTATACGAGGCCAAAGGGGATACAAATCATTTCTGCATTCAGTTTGCATTCTTTACCTCCTTCATTGTCCTTGTTGTCATTGCAGGAGGTCTCCATAGCAACGCTGCAGCCTGGCCCTCTCCAGCCTGTGTGGCACTCACAGTGCCAGCTGTTCTGACCCATGATGCACTGCCCATTCCCATTGCACAGACCCGGACAGCCATCTGTAAG
The DNA here is from genome assembly GCF_903798145.1 of Danio aesculapii. Classification (NCBI taxonomy): domain Eukaryota; kingdom Metazoa; phylum Chordata; class Actinopteri; order Cypriniformes; family Danionidae; genus Danio; species Danio aesculapii. Next base: position 15,997,441 of record NC_079455.1, on the reverse strand, counting down.
TGTGATTATGGTTTAGAGCACATAAGAAACACATGCTAAGTGATACTCAAAAGTTATTAGCTATGCTTCCATCCACCTATTTTTATGTGCATTTTGGATATGTGCATAAAAATTTGAATGATGGAAATGCCAAGATCCGCCATAAATTTTGAAAATGTGCATAAAAAACATATGCGCATAACTGAGTAGGATAAACTTTTTATTCGATAAGAAAATATGCGCATAAACTACGATGGAAATACTTTTACCAAACAAATTCCAGGATGCACATTAAAAAAGGTCATGTGATCATGTGGTGATAAAAATATGTGTGAATGGACAAACCAGCCGGCTGAGCACATTGTAAAACATATGAAATGTTGTTTTGGTCATTCTAGATCGCCGTAACCATTTCAGTATTAGTGCTATTATATTATTAATGACCTCCAGAGTCAAGAGTGTCTGTGCTCTGCATTTAATGCCTTATGCTACCCTGCGTTCATTGCGTGCCAGCATTTGTCTTCTGAGGCACAAGTGATTTATTAAATAAGGAAAAGATTCACGCAGATTCTCCTACCACAGTAAATTCCATTTTTACTGTTGATATTTGATGCCAGATGATCAGGAAGTGATGAATTTGTTCTCTTTGACTCGTTGAAACACTGCTTTATTCGCACGTCTTTCATGCAATATTCCAGTTTTGTGCATAAAGTTAATTCGCATTTTTGGATGGAAACAGCTACTGTAGCTCACATGCTAGTTTTTAATAGCATGTACAGCCTTCCTGTAATAGAGTTTTGATAACCAAGTACAGTAACGTTTTGAGTAGCGATTGCAGAGTTATTGTGGAGTTTTGAGTAGAAACCTTTCTTTTGCTTAACTAGTTGAGTTTTGAATTTAAATAGTTGAGTTTTGAGTTTTGAAACCTCAACCTTCCTGTAGCTCACAAAGTAAAAACGTTAAGGATCTGTGAATAGTTGACATGAAATTGAGATCGTAATTCAGCAAAAGCTGCAATTCTCATGCACATCTTGTCATGGAAACATGGCTCTGTGATCAGTAGTAAATCTCCTCTGTGAGCCTGAGGCCATGGGGAAACTGCAAATACGCCACAAAGAAGAGGCACGTTCGGGAAATCAAACAGAGCACAGGATTTAACTACTTTTATTGAATCAACATGACTAATAAACACAGAAATAGGGAATCATTTCACAAAATGATTCATATTTTAGTCTCTAGTGTTATGAGGTGTGTTAGGAGTAAAAACATTATTATTTAATTTAATTAATGTTTATTTCTATAGCACTTTTACAATGTAGATTGTGTCAAAGCAGCTTAACATAGAAGTTCTAGTAAATTGAAACTGCATCAGTCCAGTTTTCAGAGTTTAAATTCAGTTTAGTTCAGTCTAGTGTGGGTTAATTTTCACTGCTGAAAGTCCAAACACTGAAGAGCAAATCCATCATCACCACATGCAGCTCCACAAGTCCCAAACCAAGCAACAGAGGCAAGGAACAAACTTCACCAATTGACGAACGGGAAGGAAAAAAACTCCAGTTGGGCATGACCATTTCTCCTTTGGCCAAACTTCCTGTGCGGAGCTGCAGTCTAGGTGCTGGAGGCTGGAGAACACTGGACATCCATATCCATCAGCATCAACACAGATCCATTGTGTTCTTAGAAGCAATGCAGACAGCTGTCAAATCGCAAAATGATTCTCATTGATTTCAGGAATGTGCCAATTAAATCTTCTGCACTCTTTTGTGTAGTTAATTAGTGAACAATGGCTCTGTGTAGCATCTGAAAACAGCTGATGGAAATTTATAACTGGTTACAGAGCCAACTTTACTGCCAAAATGTGCATGAATATATCACCTTCGATTAATTGCTCAGTCCTACAATTTTAATAGCAAGCACGACCTTCCTGTAGCTCAAATAGTACAGCATAGCATTAGTAAATGCTAAGGTTGCCGCATGGTCGCCCACTGAAGCTAAGCAGGGCTGCGCCCTGAATGGGAGACCACATGGGAAAGCTAAGTTGCAGAAGTTAGTGAAACCAGCAGGGGTTGCTCAACGGTCTGTGTGGGTCCTAATGCCCCAGCATATTGATGGGGACTCTATACTGTGAGCACCGTCTTTCAGATGAGGCAATAAACCAAGCTCCTGACTCTCTGTGGTCATTAAAAATCCCAGGATGTGCTTCAAAAAAGAGTAGTTAACTGTCCATCATCACCTCCTAACTATCCCCATATCTTTTTGGCTTCATCACTCTGTCTCCTCTCCACCAATCAGCTGGTGTGTGGTGTGCGTTCTGGCACAATATGGCTGCCTACACGTCATCCAGGTGGATGCTACACATTGGTGGTGGATGAGGAAATTCCCCCCATTGTGTAAAACGATTTTTAAGAAATTTTAGACTGATACAGGGCTAAATGCGAAGGATTTTTTTCGAATATCCCAGTTAGAAAAGGTGTTCACTTGCCCAATCAAAAAATGATTAAAATTTAATACATTCAATAACAATAATGTTGTTTGATTTTTCAAATTAAATTTCACAAACCCTATAACCCTTACCAAGAATAGAACAAAATATAACTATTATAATAATAGTTATAATAATAATTTAATAATAAAAAATGTAGGTCATGTCAGTATCCTCAACAGTAAATAAATACAGAATTTTTAAGCAAATGTTATTAAAGAAAGTTATTAAGAAAAGTAATTAAATGCTATTTTTAAACAAAAAGTTTTAATGAGATGGATTGTCGGTGATTGTATAGGCGTTAATGGCCTTAGATTTAAGACCTACAACAGAACATTTCAGTAGATTTAAGACTTTTTATGGCCTAAAATTTACCATTTAAGACATTTTAAGATCCCTTGGATACCCAGTTATTGCAATGCAAGTTGCTTTAGATTAAAGATTAAAGCGTCTGTAAAAATATAAATGTAAAACTCACTACAATATTGTCTCCAAGCAGACCACAGATCAGCTGGTGTGCGGTTTGGCACAATATGGATGAGGAGATTCCGACCATTGTGTAAAGCGTTTTGAGTGTCTAGAAAAGCGCTATATAAATGTAAGGAATTATTATTATCATAAAATCCGCAAATCTTTATTCCGGGTTTCTGCTAAATTTGAGACATTTTTAAGACCATTATGTATGAAATTTCGGACTTCTACGGGGCTAAATGCGAAGGATTTTTTCGAATATCCCAGTTAAAAAAGTTGTTCACTTGCCCGATCAAAAATGATTAAAATTTTATAAATTTAATAACAAAAATTTTGTTTGATTTAAAAAAAAATAATTCAAATATATCCATTCACAAACCCTTTAACCCTTATCAAGAATAGAACAAAACATAGCTGTCAATTACTTCAGTCTACAATAATAATAGTTTAATGATAAAAAATTTAGGTCAGCTCAGTATACTCAGCAGTAAATAAATGGAGAACTTTTAAGCAAATGTTACTGTAAGAAAAGTAATTAAATGCTATTTTTAACAAAAAGTTTTAATGAGATGGATTGTCGGTGATTGTATACAGCTCAGTAAAATGGCCGTACTATCGGTGTTTAAAATTATTAAAAAGTTACAATTATTAAGATTTCTAGCATTATAAATGGGAGAGCGCAATTAGAAACACAGTTAGTGTCACAAAAGAATTATTTTTTGTTAAATATTTACATCAACAAGAAGTGTTTCTTCCATGTTAGAAAGAGACTTCTTTTGATTTTAGCTAATAATCTATAAAAAATTTCATACATAAGACCCTTATGTATGAAATTTCGGACTGATACAGGGCTAAATGCGAAGGATTTTTTTCAAATATCCCAGTTAAAAAAGTTGTTCACTTGCCCGATCAAAAATGATTATAATTTAATACATTCAATAACAATAATTTTGTTTGGTTAAAAAAATTAAAATGTCAAATATATCCATTCACAAACCCTATAACCCTTACCAAGAATAGAACAAAGCATAACTGTCAATTACTTCAGTCTACAATAATAATAGTTTAATGATAAAAAATTTAGGTTAGCTCAGTATCCTCAGCAGTAAATGAATGGAGAATTTTTAAGCAAATATTACTGTAAGAAAAGTAATTAAATGCTATTTTAAACAAAAAGTTTTAATGAGATGGATTGTCGGTGATTGTATAGGCGTTAAAGGGCTTAGATTTAAGACCTACAACACAATATTTTAGTAGATTTAAGACATTTTAAGACGTTTTAAGACCCCGCAGATCCCTTATTATTATTGTTATTGCAATGCAAGTCACTTTAGATTAGAGATTAAAGGGTCAGTAAAAATATAAAAGTAAAACTCACTACAATGTTGTTAGCAAGCAGACCACAGATCACTAAGAAAACATTTGAGACTGCCTCATGATGGACATCTTTCGTCAATGAAGCCGAGCGAAACTATTAAGGGTAGACTGCTGCATTTTAGCTGCTAAATTCAGAGTCAAGAAGTGTTTTGCGCACAGAATCCATCAGCTCTAATTGTCTGAAAACAATGAAGTGAAAACTGTGCCGGAGAGGGGGAATTGTGCTCATTAGCATTAAAACAAGCATACTAGCACATGCAACCGAAGCGGCATCCATTAGTATTCTTCTTCCAGCTGGACTCCAGAGCTCAGAAAGTCATTTAAAATTCTTACAGTTGCGGATCACACAGTGAAGACCGTGTCCTTTGCTCTGAATGTGATTATAAAACAGTGACAATACAAACACGCGCACACACACGTAGGCACAAATGATTTTTTTTGTTGTTGTTTTTTTGTACATGTGCTGATGCAAACATGCGCAAATCATTCTAAAACAGTGGCTGAAAAGTCTTTGGTGTAAAAACAAGTCATGGATGCGAGTGAAATGTCTTTGACTGGCTCAAAGCTTCAAAGCAGGATAAAAGCATCTGTGTGTGTGTGTGTGTGTGTGTGTGTGTGTGTGTGTGTGTGTGTGTTTGTGTGTGTGTTTACCAATGGTACAGTGCTCTCCGTTCCAGCCCTGTTCACACTGGCACTTGCCATCCCTGCAGGTCCCATGTTTCACACACTGTGGGTTACACAGTCTCTGGTCACAGCTTGTGCCTGTCCAGCCCTCCTCACAGTGGCAAACGCCTCCGACACACACGCCATGACTGCCACAATCTGCTGAACACACCTCTGGAGAGAGAAATACAGAGAAAAGGAGTGATTTTATTCTTATTTTTCAGCTATATTGCTTTTCTTATATTTTCTTTCATTCACTTCTATTTATTTTTATTTTAATGTCCTTAAATAGTTTTCTTAATAATGTAAGTCATTTGTACAGCTTTACTCTGATATTTTTCTTAATTACCGTTTGGCTTTGCACTGTTTTAATGATCTGGAGCAAAGCTGCATATGCTTTGGCAATGAAAATGTAACCAAAACAACATACAAAAACAAATTACTGTACTGTAAGCCATTTGTTATGGCAATATCAAACTAAAATGGCTGTATTATCTGTGTTCAAAATTATTAAAAAGTTACAATTATTAAGATTTCTAGCATTATAAATGGGAGAGCGCAATTAGAAACACAATTAGTGTCACAAAAGAATTATTTTTTGTTAAATATTTACATCAATAAGAAGTGTTTCCTCCATGTTAGAAAAAGACTTCTTTTGATTTTGGCTAATAATCTATATAACAGCTAATTATGTTTGATGATAACTTTAAACTGAGTTTCAGTGAAGATGCAGATTTATATATTGTATAATATTATATTTGTAATAGTTTTTTCATCTTTGTATTAATCATATGGTTGTAATTTGTTATTGGTGGATCTCAGGTGATTCAAATTTATCCCACATTTGCTAGTTTATGTCATCAGAGACTGTATTAAAGAAGAGACTGATTAAAGATTAAATAAAACATCAATGAGACATGCACAATATCCCATTTAAAATAAATAAATAAATAAATAATAATAATAATGATAATAAAATAATAATAATTATAACAATAAAAAACAATAATAATACTAATAATAATAAAAATAAATAAATAAATAATAATAAAAATAAATAAATAAATAATAATAATAACAATAATAATAATAATAATATTAATAATAATAAAATAATAATAATAATAATAATAATAATAATAATAATAATAATAAAACCAGTAATTTTTTTACTTTAACCAGCCACTTTTTTAGCACCCCCCTCCTTTGATTTTTTTCTTTTTTAAATATTTACCAAATGACATTTAGCAGAGCAGGGAAATTTTCACAGTATGTCTGATCATATATATTTCTTCTGAAAAAAGTCTTATTTGTTTTATTTTGGCAAGAATAAAAGCAGTTATACAATAACTTGCCTATTTACGCTATCCTGCCTAGTTAACCTAATTAACCTAGTTAAGCCTTTAAATGTCACTTTAAGCTGTATAGAAGTGTCTTGCAAAAATATCTAGTCAAATATTATTTACTGTCATCATGGCAAAGATAAAATAAATCAGTTATTAGAAATGAGTTATTAAAACTATTATGTTTAGAAATGTGTTGAAATAATCTTCTCTCCGTTAAACAGAAATTGGGGGAAAAAAATAAACAGGGAGGCTAATAAGTCAGGGGGGCTAATAATTCTGACTTTAACTGTGTATATATATATATATTTAACTATATAATGAACACTACATGTACAGCATTTATTATTCATAGTTCAACATTTACTGCCTTATTATGCCTTATTAACATCCATATTCATGCTCGCTATCATTAGTTATGAACCGTGAGTTAACATGAACTAACAATGAATGACAATTTTCATTAACTGACATGAACAAAAACTATAATGTTTTATTAATTATTTGTTCATGTTGGTAAATGCATTAATTACATTAACTAATGCAATCTTACTCTACCTGACAAAAGTCTTGTTGTCAATCCCAGTTGTAAGAGCAACAAATAACTTCACTTCAAAATGTCAGAAGGTAGATTTTTCAGATGAATCATCTGTTGAACTGCATCACAATCCTCACAAATTTGGTGAAAAAAAATCAATGTTTGGGGTTACATTTAGTATGGGGGCGTGCGAGAGATCTGCAGAGTGGATAGCAACATCAACAGCCTGAGGTATCAAGACATTTGTGCTGCCCATTACATAACAAACCACAGGAGAGGGCAAATTCTTCAGCAGGATAGCGCTTCTGTCATACTTCAGCCTCCACATCAAAGTTCCTGAAAGCAAAGAAGGTCAAGGTGCTCCAGGATTGGTTAGCCCAGTCACCAGACATGAACATTATTGAGCATGTCTGGGGTAAGATGAAGGAGGAAGCATTGAAGATGAATCCAAAGAATCTCGATGAACTCTGGGAGTCCTGCAAGAACACCTTCTTTGCCATTCCAGATGACTTTATTAATAAGTTATTTGAGTCAATGCAGAGATGTATGGATGCAGTCCTCCAAGCTCATGGGAGTCATACACTATATTATTTTTTTCATACTGCATCATGCCTTTTATTCTATACTGTGCATTATTTCTGAGACTTTTGTCTAAGCAAAGTCAGACCTCACTGTCCTAATAAAATAAAAAAATCAAGGCATGATCATATTTTACTTTGGTAAAATAAGTGTAATCTAGAGGTTTTTGCCTTTCATATAAGGCTCCTCTTATACAAAATTTTCAACTAGAAGTCAAGTTATTATTTGCTGTTCCTAAAACTTGGATAGACAACAAGACTTTTGTCAGGTAGTGTTTTGTAAAGTGTTACCAAAAATAATAAAATATGTTATATTAAATCTTTTTTAAAAGTGCACATTATCCACAAAAAGTTGAAACTGCATCCGCTATTTTTTTAAGGGTGTGCTTGTTCCATTACCTGCATTTGCATATGAATCGGGTGCTAAACCAGCACATGCCGCGAGTGCAAATAAACAACACTATCAGTGGTTGCAATTCATGCTTAGTGAACCCCTTGAGAGTGTAGATGGATGACAATGAGTGCACTGCAGCACAGCTTGAGAAAACAGTGAGTAAGAAGGTGAAAAAGGCTGATGGGACGCACCCGTGGAGCAGTCAGGGCCCATCCAGTTGGGATCACAGCTGCAGAGGCCTGTGTCAGGACTGTACGCTCCATGGCCATTGCACTGATCTGGACACTGGGCTCTGGATACGTCGCAGAGGGGGCCAGACCAACCTGGCTTACAGTGGCATTGACCAGACACACAGCTGCCATGTCCTGAACACGTCGGGTCAAGACAGTCCACTAAAGAGAGAGAGAGAAAAAAACAGACTTTCTCAAGTTTTCCTTCCTCCTCATCTTTCATTTCACTCTTCTAAACCCACCTCTGGGAGCTCAGAAACTGCAGCTCCAGCTCATATGAACATGCGCTCAGAGACTCTGGCCAGTTTTTTAAAAGCCCGATCAATAGGCTGGATTTCATCGCTTTAATAAAGTTTATTACACTTGTACCGGCATGCTTTTATAGCAGTCATTTGAAAACTGAGACTCTCAGCGGATAAGTGCTGAGTTTTTGAGAAGCTCTGGAATGCGTTCAATTACCTTCCTCGCAGGACTCGCCACGATAACCCGCTTCACAGGTGCAGCTGCCCTGAGCGCAGGTCCCGTGACCACCGCAGCTGGGGTCCACGCACTGGCCCTGCGGCACGTCGCACTCCAGACCCTTCCAGCCGCTGTAGCACATGCACACACCCTTGCTGTACTGACCGTTCCCACTGCACAGCACTGGACACGCCACTGCAACACAGACCCACGGAGAGCACGCAGGAGGGGAAACAAATGAGGGAGAGAGGGAAAGACAGAAGACCAGGACGTTTGAGAGGAATTAGTGAAAACTAAAGCTTCCTTGAGAGAAGTGCAGAAATGAAATGTTAGATAAGAGAAAGATAAAGAAGCATAATGTTAATTGAAATGAATACAAAATGACTATGCAAACACTTTAAATGATGTGTCAAGGAAAGTAAATCCTGAGAGCTGTATTGGAGTTCTGTCAATGATTAAAAGGTAAAAAAAAACATCATATGTCCTGTTTTCACCTGGTATTAAAGGGATATTTCACCCATTAATGAAATTCTGTCATTGTTTTCTCTTCCTTCTCTTGTTTGAAACCTGTTTGAGTTTCTTTCTTACTGTTGAACAAAAAAGAAGATGGTTTGAAATATGCTGGTTGCTCGCACCCATTGACTTACATAGTATGTTTTTTTGACTATGAAATCGATGAGTCCCAGCAACCAGCATTTTTCAAATTTTTGTGTGTGTTCAACAGAAGATGTTGATCCGTGATCCATACGGATGACAACCCACGATTCAGAACGCATGTGACCCGCGGATTAATAACTTTTTTTGAATTTGTAGGTTGATCCAACATTTATAACAATTACAGAGAGATCGCCTACCATGTCATTCAAATCATGTGTATGAAAGCATTTTGGCTTCCCTGTAAAATATAATGATGACGGAAAGTTGTGGTGGGACCTAAATGCTTTTTTTAAGTTGTTAATTAAAGGTCTGTCACCGTTTGTTTAGCCTATTTTGATTTGTATTCAAATTACAGGTTCTAAGTTCTTTTTGTTAAAACCAATGGGTTTTGCAGTAATATTTTTGTATAAATGGAAAGCAAAAGACATTTGTCTCCCCCCTTTTTTTGCTTATCCGAAAAATGGTCTGATCCGTGACTCAAAAATTGTAGTGTAAACAAAACCGTAAGATTTGTGATTCGTTACACTACTAGTAATCTTCATCTTTTGGTGAACTGTTGCTTTAAGATGCATTTTGGTTGATTGGACCAAAAGGACACAAGGAATACGCATTCCATTTAGCACATGGGGTTTCACTGTGCCTCCTTTGTCCAGTTTTGACCATTTTCTTCTGATTTCTTTGGGTGGAATGAAATAAGCTCTTGCCATTTACAGAGAGCAGCAGCTTTCATTTCTGCTTTGATAGATGCAAAACTCTGTGGGTTTGTGTTAGATTTGAGACTACAGAGAGAACGTTGTGCTTTTTACATTTCCTTGCTTTCAAACCAAACTTATGGTTTCGGGCAACAAAAACAACACACACCATTACTTTTAAAAAATCAGAGCAGTAGTTTGTCGGTGATCTTTTGTGGCAATTTGAACACATGTGAATATGCTTTATGAAAGCAGTCAATTTAATTTGCTTTCCTCTAAAAGTGTTTGAAAGCGGGCAAATTGTAATGTCAGTCACTTGTGATGAGATTGTTAAAAGGCATCTTAATACCAGGTGTTAACAGGTATATTTAGCCTTGGGATGTTTCATTTGTTTTAGTAGATTTCTTTTAACATCATCAAAAGTAGTGTTTCGCCAATTACAATATCTGTGCAGGTTATTATTATGGTATACAGCATTAATGCCACCTTCAAGAGCCATTCCTCCTCATAGTTCTTATTTCCGTGACAAAACTTCAATGAATAATCTGGTATACACATTAGACCAGTGTTTACCCAACCCCGTTCCTGGAGGCACACCAACAGTATGTATTTTGGATGTCTCCGTTATCTGACCCATTAACTTCAGGTTTTGGAGTCTCTTCTGATGTTATGATAAGATGATTCAGGTATGTTTGATTAGGGAGAGATTGAAAATGTGGACTGTTGGTGTGCCTTCAGGAACAGGGTTGGGAAACACTGCATTAGACTACTGTTCAAATGCTAAGGCTCAATGAATTATTTTAATAATTTTAAAAGCAGTCTCTAGGCAACTAGCAGGCTTTTGATTTAAAATAAAATCAAATAATAATAAAATAACAGTAAATGTCATATTGCAGGGCTCCAGAAAAAGCAGGGGAACACAACGTTTGATATGGCAGCACTGAACATGAAATAATATTAACAATATTACATTTTTTCCTCTCTTAGAAATGCACATTTGGCAGAATAGACAGCAGAAATCTATTCCGCTTGGGTTGAAAATGTAAATACACTCAGGCTGAAAAGATTTTTCATTAACAACAGTAACAAAAATAACTATAAAAACATATATAGTTATTTTTGATTTATCTCTGTATCCTAATATCCATGGGTAAACCACATCACTAACATACGAAAACGTTAGCATCATTATATAGTCACTTTGGTGTAACCCTAGCTAAAACAAATGTGCTAAATAAAATTTATATGTAAAACAATTTTAAAAAAATGCAGACAAAGCAAAATTTTAAAAGGCAATCTAAAAAAAACCTTGATGTCCAACTCGATGGCTTTTTCATTATTGTAGCACCGTTTAATGATTCATAATAATGACCACATTATTAAGCTAATTTATGTTTTTGGGCCGAGGTCCGTGTAGCTTCTGGTTCAAATGAGTACCACTAGTTCATTTCTATCTTGACATTTGAGCAATTCCAGAGTTATGGATGTGACATTTGCAGTGAAAACTCAAAACATAAATTCACATAGAAAGTATATGTTAACATTATATTGAATCATCTGTTAATGTTTTCCAAAACAACTAACCACAGAGCTATGGGATCAGAAAAAAAAAACAATCTGTAAACATTTGTAAAAAATTTTTAAATGAAGAAAATGTGACAAAAAAGTCTGTGAGTTTACAGTATACAACATACTTTGTAGCAGTTCTGTAAATTTAACTGCACAACCTAAAAGAAACAATGCTAATTAAAACAATATAAGTTGGCTCACTATACCATTTTTGCATTTATGAGAGAAAAGCTTAGCTATGGATGTGACACTTTTCCGTTATGGATGTGAAATTGCTACTTGTGTGACTTTGGTAAATCAAATATAATAGTTTGAAAACACTGACAGAGAAATTTTTTAGTATTTTTAACGTACTGTCAAATACTTGCTTACACAAAAAAAAAAGAAACGGTTTCTCTATTTAGGTGAAAACATAATATTTTTCATGGCAAGGTTGACATTTGCATGGAATTGCTCATTTAAAGGGCACCTATGGTGAAAAATCAAATTTTCAAGCTGTTTGGACAGACATATGTACATGTATGGTGTATAGACCGTCATATTGGGGTGAAATAAACACACACAGTCCTTTTTTTTTTAATTTAGCAACATAAAAAACAGTGGACCAATTGGAGCGGTTTTCAGATCGACCACAACTTTACGTAGGAGTGCTTTACGTAAGGCACGCAGAAAGGCACGTAGAAACGGTGGGCGGGGAGGACTAGCCTTAAAGGAGCAGTACACCAAAACCGCCACCCAGTGCAAAAATGTATAAATAGGAATTTAATAAAAGGTAAAATAAAAAATCTGATGGGTGTTTTGAGCTGAAACTTTAGACACATTCTGGAGACGCAAAAGACTTATATTAAATCTGAAAAAAGGGCTAACCTAGGTGCCCTTTAATGTTTCTCATTTACAGAAATCGCAATGCTAATTTCATAATGGCACCAGTTTTAGGGAAAACGCTAATGTTTAGTAGCAAAAATGTTTTAGTAAATCCATTCATATATGTTAAAGCAATGATAGCAGAATTATCTAGCAGAATGTTTAATCCTTTATGTCGAAAGCAAATTGATAATCAGCTTTAACATTACCCTAATCAAGAGTCACAAAAAACAAAATATATTGTTTGAGCATAAATGATATATGTACTGTGTATATGGAAAGTATTCATAGTGCTTCACTTTCTCCACATTTTTTTTTTATGTTACAGCCTTATTACAAAATGATTAAATTCATTTATTTCCTCAAAATTCTACACACAATACCTCATAATGACAATCTGAAAAAAAGATTTTTTCGAAATTGTTTGCAAATTTATTACAAATAAAAAACCTGAAAAATCACATGTACATGAGTATTTACAGCCTTTGCCGTGAAGCTCAAAATTGAGCTCAGGTTCATTCTGTTTCCACTGCTCATTCTTGAGATGTTTCAGCAGCTTAATTAGAGTTCACCTGTGGTAAATTCAGTTGATTGGACATGATTTGAAAAGGCATACACCTGTCTATATAAGGTCTCAAGGTTGACAGTGCACGTCAAAGCACAAACCAAGCATGAAGACAAAGGAATTGTCTGTAGACCTCCAAGACATGATTGTCTTAAGGCACAAGGCTGGGGAAGGTTACAGAAATAATTTCCGCTGCTCTGAAAGTTCCAATGAGCACAGTGGCCTCCATCATCCATAAGTGGAAGATGTTTGGAACCACCAGGACTCTTCCTAGAGCTGGCCGGCCATCTAAGCTGAGTGATCGGGGGAGAAAGGCCTTAGTCAGGGAGGTGATTAATAACCCGATGGTCACTCTGTCTGAGCTCCAGCGTTCTTCTGTGAAAAGAGTAGAACCTTACAGAAGGACAACCATCTGTGCAGCAATCCACCAATCAGGCCTGTATGGTACAGTGGCCAGACGGAAGCTACTCCCCACCTGGAGTTTGCCAAAAGGCATCTGAAAGACTCTCAGACCATAAGAAACAAAATTCTCTGGTCTGATGAGACTAAAATTGAACTCTTTGAAGTGAATGCCAGACGTTACGTTTGGAGAAACGCTCATCACCAGGCTAATACCATCCCTACAGTGAAGCTTGGTGGTGGCAGCATCATGCTGTGGGGATATTTTTCAACAGCAGGAACTGGAAGACTAGTCAGGATAGAGGGAAAGATGAATGCAGCAATGTACAGAGACATCCTGAATGAAAACCTGCTTCAGAGTGCTCTTGACCTCAGACTGGGGTGACGGTTCATTTTCCAGCAGGACAATGACCCAAAGCACACCGCCAAAATATCAATGGAGTGGCTTCACAACAGCTCGGTGAATGTGCTTAAGTGGCCCAGCCAGAGCCCAGAACTAAATCCTATTGAACATCTCTGGAGAGATCTGAAAATGGCTGTACACCGTAGCTTCCCATCCAACCTGATAGAGCTTGAGAGGTACTGCAAAGAGGAATGGGCAAAAATTCCCAAAGACAGGTGTGCCAAGCTTGTGGCATCATATTCAAAAAGACTTGAGGCTGTAATTGCTGCCAAAGGTGCATCAACAAAGGCTGTGAGTACTTATGTACATGTGATTTTTTTTTTAGGGTTTTTATTTTTAATAAATTTGCAACAATAAAAAAAAATCTTTTTTTCAGATTGTCATTATGAGGTATTGTGTGTAGAATTTTGAGGAAATAAATGAATTCTATCCATTTTGGAATAAGGCTGTAACATAAAAAATGTGGAAAAAGTGAAGCGCTATGAAAACTTTCCGGATGCACTGTAGTTCTATAAAACCAAATTATATTTCTATACAGTAAATCATATATTGCACAGAAGTTACAGTGAAGTAAGCAAAATTACATTTAATGTTTGTTCAAACTACTTCATTAAACAGTTTTTTTTTTTTTTTTTTGGGCAGACAACTTAATCGTTTTATGTTCAATCTGCTTAAGTTTGTAAACACTAATAAGTTATCTAAATTTATTCATGTTGTTCCAACAGAAATCGATTCCCAGCATTTTTTTACAGTGTACACAGCGGATTGCTTCCTTAACTTTCCTTTCCTTTCTTTAACTAATTTCAATTATGATTCACTTGTATCTTGACAAGTTACACTTTGTTAGATCATTTCTCCACCATCAGCCAGTATATACTCAACTGAGCAGACACCCAAGAGGAAAAATGACAGTTTTCAGTGAAAAATTGCCTGGAATGTATTTTATCTAGGAAAATAAGAAAGGAAACCTGGCTCTTTCACTCCAAAGTTCACTGTTCAGCCTCAATGCCAGCATGAACATATGACTCTGAATATGGTAATAAGAGAGACTATTGCATGTGTAATTAAGGTAGAGAGACTCAAAGGCAATATCAGCAGCTGCATTCGACAGTAATAAACTAGCTGTCTATAGCCTTAGGTGAGCTCGACACATATTTCTCTTTACGAAGCCTCCACTGAGAGCACTTCATCACTCAAAAAGATTGGCCTGGTACAGTCAAGCCAACAAACCCATCAGACATTTTGGCATAACTGAGACGGGATTAATCAGCGATGCTGAAATTCATCCGTCTGGATCTCCGAGTGATGTGACGGTGTCATACAGGCGTTACGACAAATGGCCAGAGCTTATGTACACTGAAGATCTGACCACAAACGCTGAGCCCGAGGGGAAATGCTGACAAATGTTTTATTCACACATCTGTAACGGCATCGAAATTAAACATGCATCAGTTCATCTATAAAACTTGTTTTCTAGTCATAATAATAAAAAATGCAATCCAGCATTAAATAATGATGTAAAGGATGATTATGACAATTGAGTTTTATTTTAGAAGCATTCAAATTTTAGCTCGTTTTTGTAAGTCTAAATTGGTTCTTTGTTTTGTCCTTTCCTCAGCAACTATACTTGAAATATATACACTCACCGGCCAATTTATTAGGTACATCTTACTAGTACCAGGTTGAACCCTCTTTTGCCTTCGAAACTGCCTCAATCCTCTGTGGCATAGATTCAACAAGGTACTGGAAATATTCCTCAGAGATTTTGGTGCATATTGACATGATAGCATCATGCAGTTGCTGCAGATTTGTCGGCTGCACATCCATGATGTGAATCTCCCAATCCACCACATCCCAAAGTTGCTCAATTGGATTTAGATCTGGTTACTGTGGAGGCTATTTGAGTACAGTGAACTCATTGTCATGTTCAAGAAACCAGTCTGAGAAGATTCACACTTTTTGACATGGCTCGTTATCCTGCTGAAAGTAGCTTTCAAAAGATGGGTACACTGTGGTCATAAAGGCATGGACATGGTCAGCAACAATACTCAGGTAGGCTGTGGGGTTGACAAGATGCTCAATTGTTACTAATGGTCCCAAAGTGTGCCAAGAAAATATCCCCCACACCATTATACCACTACCAGCCTGAACCGTCGACACAAGGCAGGATGGGTCCATGCTTTCATGTTATTGTCGTCTAATTCTGACCCTACCATCTGAATGTCGCAGCAGAAAGCGAGACTTTTCAGACCAGGCAATGTTTTTCCAATCTTCTATTGCCCAATTTTGCCGAGCCTGTGTGAATTGTAGCCTCAGTTTCTTGTTCTTAGTGGAAACCGGAGTGGTCTTCTGCTGCTGTAGCCGATCCGCCTCAAGGTTCGACATGTGCTTTCAGAGATGCTCTTCTGCAGACCTCGGTTGTAACGATTGATTATTTGAGTTACTGTTGCCTTTCTTTCAGCTCTAACCAGTTTGGCCATTCTCCTCTGACCTCTGGCATCAACAAGGCATTTGCACCCACAGAACTGCCGCTCACTGGATAATTTCTCTTTTTTTGAAATACTCAGACCAGCCTATCTGGCACCAAGAAACATACCATGTTCAAAGTCACTTAAATCACCTTTCTTCCCCATTATGATGCTCGGTTTGAACTGCAGCAGATCATCTTAACCATGTTTACATGCCTAAATGCACTGAGTTGCTGCCATGTGATTGGCTGATTAGAAATTTGCATTAATGAGCAGTTGGACAGGTGTACCTAAAAGTGGCCGGTGAGTGTACATTTACACTTAAATTATATTTTTCTTAATTTTTTACCAGTAATATATTTTTTTATGTTATTAAAACTGATATTCAGCAAAAGAGAGGGAATGTTTTGTATTTTCAATGAAAATGAAAGGAGGCAGTTATGTTGTAAGCTGTGTTTTGTGATAAATATGCTTACAGTGAAGATGATGCTCATATAAATATATACGTGTCCTCGGGAGTATGTTTTCCGTATCAAACTTGCGAAGTCTGAATTTTCAAGGAGAAGATGCAAGACTGAACTGTGTGTAGGCTACTTAATATTGAGAAAAAAGCCCTAATCAGATGCCTCTGTTTTCAGATGTCTCAGTTTTCCCCCATCCACACTAACACGGAGCAGCAGAGTTTTAAAACCAAAACGGCCTCTTCAGCGTTTTCAAAAAGCTCCGAAAACTCTGCCGTAGTGTGAACGGATGGCGTAACCGTAGCAAAACTTGTACGTTTTAAAACTAAAACATAGTAGTGTAAACGGGGCCTTAGTTAGCTTTTAACAGTAAAACAAACAAACAAACAAACAAACAAACAAACAAACAAACAAACAAACAAACAAACAAACAAACAAACAAGGGGTTACATTAAATTTGAATTGACAATCTCGAAACCATCCCATCTCTTTCTTTCTCTTCTCAGATGGGATGGCAGGCCAAATCAAAGGTTACCATGCGCCAACTTGGGGCCTAGTTTGAGCATCTCTGCTCTAAACTGTATTAAATTGTGTCATTTTAATTGGTGAAAGTTTTGTTTTTTACTTCTGAAAATAGTATTATTTATTAAGTAAGTATTATATAACTATAAGTTAAGAGGGGAAAATTTGAAGTCACATTTTACAATTTCTTTCATACTGTATGTGAAATGGTAAAATGAAAACCAGAAGTCCTAAATAAAACAAAAGCATTTACAATTCCTGCTGCAGTACAAAACACAAATAACTGAAAGGAATGATTGCCGCAATGTGACAGTAAGCAGTACCTTTAGAGCAGTCTGTGCCGTGGAAGCCTGGGAAGCAGTGACACGCTCCTGACATACACTCTCCATTGCCGTGGCAGTTCTGAGAACACTCTTCCACCGAGTCTGAGACCACACATAAGAGACACATGCATTTTACAACCTTGGAGCATTACATTCACAAAACCCTTTACAGGGGTCATGAACTGCCTTTTGATTGTTTTGTACTGTTCTCTGAGGTCCACTTATAATCTTAGCAAGATCTTACAATAAAAACATCACACTTTAGAGACTATCTTCTGTCCTGTTTTGACCACTCTCATTGGAACACACTGGAATTGTAGACTCCAAAGTAAATGCACAGTAAATAAACAGTTTTGTGTATTTAAACCTTCTTTAATGTTGGACAGGACAGATGTGTGTTAACTTACACTCTCAGAAACAAAGGTATAGAGCTTTCATTAGAGTAGTACACTTTCAAAAGGTACAGTTTTGTGCTGTTTTGGGGTAATATGTACACTTTAGGTACTAAAATATATTATTATGTTACCAATATAGACTCTCTGCAGATATGTATTGCGCTTTATTAAGCACTCACTGAAATACACATTGAAAAAATCTGAAGTGTTACTAGGGGATGTTACAAGACCATTACAATACATTACAAGGGGTTATTATTAATTTGGCGCTATGGGTAAATGACAAGAATAACAAATTACAGTAGATGGCTTGACTACTTTGCTACAAAATGGTGTATTTATAACAATACATTAAATTAAAATAATGTGTTAAGACAATACCAGTTTGGAACATTGAGCAGCAGTTATGTACAATTAAAAATCAACTGAAGTCAATGAAACCGGAAGTCACGTCACATTTCAGTTCATTTCACACACGCACGCACGCACACACACACATCAGTTACATATATGTGAAAAATAATGTGGATAAAGTGGCTCATTCCACAAGAGGTGCATTATGATAGACTGACTTCTGTATAAGCTGTTTTTAGATTCATGAGAAAGCTTTGAGTTCTTACAGTATGTTTTTACAGTACAGTGACCACTAATCTGTCTAAACATTTTGACAGGGAATCTTTTGGTTAGATAATCATTTACTCTATATGGTGCAAATCATAGGCAGTGCTTCTGACTATTCAGTTTCATTGTGTGAATTACTGAGACACATTTCACCAAAGCTTATGGGAAATATAGCACCATGACAGTGGTCAACAGTAGTCATAAACTGAACGTCAGAAATTAAGCTTTTACACAGTATGTGATTATTTCAAGACTTTTTTTCTACTGATGAACATTAGCATTCATTGGTCCCAAATTATAATAAGTGAAGTTTATTTGTAAACTAATTTCGAGAGGATCATGTGCTTATGATTGTTCTCAGCTGCTCCCGCATCAGCTCACAACTGATTCTCCAATCAGATGATTCCTGACTCACTTAAAATAACCAGAGTTTTTCTTATCTCAATATCTTCGTCTTGAAGAATCCCTCTCTACCCACCCCTACTCCCCCTCCTTTCCAGATGGACAATACGGTGGCCCAATGACTAGCACTGTTGCCGCACAGCAAGAATGTCTCTGGTTAAAGTCCCTACAAAGCCAGTTGACATTTCTGTATGGAGTTTACATGTTCTCCCGTGCTCGTGTGGGTTTTCCCCGGGTTCTCCGGTTTCCTCCCACAGTCCAAAAACATGCAACCTAAGTAAATTGAACATACAAAATTTACAAAATACAATTTATTCCATACAAAATACAATTTATTCCATAGCCAAGCTCTTAGCGAGTACAGAAATAATCCGGGGGGAGTTCATAGAGATCTACCTGAGCTCAAATTCCCTTCTCACCCAGCAAACGGGAGGGATCCCAGGGCTCAAGGATCTCATAAGCTCCGGGCTCTCTCCCAGAACAGCGTGCCAAACAAGCTTTATTATCAATCATCAGCTAAGTGTGAACTCTTGAAGTGGCCTTAAATACCATTTAAATGAATCATTTAGTACAATGTACGTATTACGTGCACACATGTTTTTACATTGTACTAATATTATAAAAATGATCTGCTTGTAATTGCATCTGTATTACATAATTAGTAGCAGTGTAAACCTGCAGTGGTCTCACAGTTCGGTTTAGTTACGATTATCATGCATCGATTCGGTTCAATTTGATATCTCGGTACATCCCGGTGCACTGACGATGCTTTCCATTCACAATAAGTTTTTCTTTACAACACAAGAAAAACAATTGTTTTAAAATCTATAAATATATTCATTTTCATATATTATTTGTAATATAATTTTGTCCTTCAGCATTATTAGTAAATAAACTAATGTAAATATTATTCCGCTTGCTTTTTGAGCACTGTCGACACTATAATTGGTCATTGCCTTCATCCGCTTAACAGAAAGGGCTGCGATTGGCTCTAAAACTGTGAGTGCTGTTTACCGATGAGTGACACAGGACGGACAGTCATAGTTACAGATATATGTCCATAATGCGTGGTTATCACAGCTAATGTGAGAGAGAGGCAGAGATGGAGTTTCATTTTCTCCCTAGTAGTGAAATAGCGGCTTGTGTACTGTATCTTCTTCAGTTTAAAGGCTTAACTAGGTTAATTAGGTTAACTAAGCAGGTTAGGGTAATTAGGCAAGTTATTGTATAATGATGGTTTGTTCTGTAGAACAAATGCTTGGTAACACTTGTCTACCATCAATTTGCTAATAAAAACAAACAAACAAACAAACAAACAAACAAACAGGCAAACAAAATAAATAATGGTGGCTTGTGAGGATAGATTGAGGTATTACTAAGCAAAATCTGTGCAAACAAAAAAAAACATTACTTTTGATAATTAACTTTACTCCAGAGCCTCTGTATCCAATCCTGATCCTGTTATATGAGAGTTTTCACAGTTTGCACAGACCTCAATATATTGTCATGAGCCACAGCTATGAATTTTGTTTTGTTTATATTTTTGTTACCAACATCACGCATGGTCAGAGAGAGAGAGCAAATTAACAGCTGAATTTCTTTTTGGGCGAAGTATCCTATTAAGCATATAAACTGTTATGAATATAGTGGACCCAGAAAATATTTGGCCACTTAATCCACACTTAAAAATTCATGAAAGTCATCATAATAGATAAATATCAAAGTGCCATCGGCAAACAAAATGATGCTGGAGATTTTCTCCAAACTCAGTTCACTTTTTGCAGGGCATTTTTGCAGTGTCTTGTAAACAGCAGATCTCAAGGTGATTTGGGGTGAATGACTGAAACTGGTTCTCCTCAAGTTCACACAGGGGTCCTATGAGTTCTTCCACTATTGTTTGACAATGAGAGTCTTTTATTTTTATGTTTAAAGCGAACACTTCTTTGGTGAAAAGCTTTGAAAAGTGTGCCCATGGTGTCTTTCTGTAAAATAAATGCCACTTGATTTAATACTGCAGTTTTTTATTATTTCATTTGAAGTAGCTTAAGAGGCCAAATACTTTAAGCACTTGATATCTGTGGATTCATCCAGACAGCAGACAGACTATTAATTCATTTATTAAGTTACTGTTTATCTGTTGGCGGCAAGGTGACTGAGTGGTTAGCACAGCTGCCTCACAGCAAGGTCACTGGTTTGAGTCCCAGCTGGCCCAGGTGGCCCTTCTGTGTTGAGTATGCATGTTCTCCATGTGTTCGCACGGGTTTCCGTGACAGTCCAAAGATATGCGGTACAGGTGAATTGAATTAACTAAATTGCTCATAGTGTGTGACTGAAAGAGTGTGTGTGTTTTCCTGCATTGAGGGGTGCACTCTCGACATGAAGGGCATCTGCTGTGTAAAACAATTGCCAATGAAATTGGTTCATTCCGCTGTGCTGGAAAATTCATTTTCATCTTATTTTTTTATTTAATTTTTAATTTCTTGTCAGTTTTGAATGCTGTTACATTCTTTTTCAAGATGATTGATGAATCAAAAGCTCAAAAGAACCATATTTATGCCATCATTCATTCTTCGGCTTACTCCCTTTATTACACTGGCTGGGACTCCTTCCTGTTAGGCGACTGTGCCAACCACTGAGCCACCATGCCACCCCATTTGTGCCATCATGTCTGATCTAAATAATTTTTTAAATATTTCAGATTCTCTGGATTTACTGGTCATGGGGAAATGTAAAATGTTAATATTTATTTAATTTTATTCAGGTCTGATTACATTTCTTCCTAATTTATTTCTTTAAATGAAATAAATAAAAATATTTTCATTTTAAATATTTTTCCAATAAAATGACGATTGGTCAGAATAACAAATATTTAAATTTGTTTGATTAAAAATGTTGATTTCTTAACTATTTTGAAGTCACAACAATTGTATTGTGTTAAAAACAAATACAAACATGTCTGAAAACACAGCACCTTTTAATGTTATGCAAAGCAACAAAATATAGCAACATTTTCATTTTAGATCTGGAACAAATCTCAGTAGTTTACAAAATCAAACAAACAAATTACATTTAACTCAACATTACTGAAGAAAAAATAATAAAAACCTAAGTTATTTATATTTAATACAGTGGTCTTTCGCGGCCTCGCAGTTTCACAGATTTGTTTAGTGCAATTTGACATGCTTACTTTTATTATTACATTTTTTACAGCGCATTGTGTTCTGCGTCCTGATTGGCTGTACACCATTGTCAATCAAACTCCTCCATGTCTCCTTACAGTACTGATTGCTTTCAGGGTGCTCCCTAAAACACTGTTCCCTGTATTCATATCTATTCAAAAGTAGTATTCCCATTAAAACTAGATTTTATCCATAATGCAAATGCCATTATCATATAACTAAACAACATTATATCATTAGCATTCATGTTGTTATTGTTATGCCTTAAAAGTTCTCAGCTGACCTTGCTAGCTAGCTAACCCATTGCAATATTGCACGTTCCACTATTGCACAGTGTTGCCATTTGGCAACACATACATTTGATCGATTTACAAGAAACTAATTTGATTTAAAAAAAATTGAGTTGTGAATATATCATCATAACTTACTGGAGGTGATGTTTCAGATTTTTTGGTCGGATCTGACATAATTTGATCCTTTGTTTTTATTGACGTTTACATTTGCATTCAGCATCTACTCACAACAAATGCCAGTCTGTCAGAAATCACGCTACAGAAAACACAGCATGTCATGTGACTTAACCAAAGCACATCATTGGCTACACTAAGGTCTTTTAATTCCCATGTATGTTGGTCTTAAAGAAACAGTGGCAGGAAATGAACATAAGTATCATGTTGCCATATGGTTACACCGTGCAGTAGAGGGTTAAGTATGGAGTCTGCTTTAGTTTTGTAGATCAGTGACTGCAGGAATAAAGAACATTACGCTGGATGCGAACATTATCCACACAGAAGCTAAAACGCCTTATGAATCTTTTGCTGACAGCGATGAATGTTTGCGCCTGACAACAGGTTTTGATCTTTGGTTTCTTTCTTTAATGCTGGACCTATTTTTCTACAAAAGTTTGAACATTTAATGTGTTTAAAACAGAGAAAATAGTGTGAAAAAATTAATGCCCGTGTAAGAAAAGTGTATAAAGTGTGTATTGAGGAGTTTTACAGCCTTAAAACATCTATAATAACTGTAAAAAATAAAGCTGGCTACTCTGCAGATTTCGCAGGTTATTTGTAGAACGTAACTCCCTTGAATAAGGGACCAGAGTATTTATTTTTTATATTTGCCATTTATATTTGGGTTCAAAAATGATTCAAATACTCTTTTAACAATAAGCTTTAATGTTTTTTTAATCATTAGACATTTCCTATGTACTGTCGCTCGTACTTCATCCAAATATTGAAGCGTACACCACCTGCTATGTTCTGAATTCCGAATGAGAGAACAAGTGAGTGACTTATGCATGAATATTTCAACACAATATATACAGTATAGCACATGAAAACACAGCGATGCCTCCTATATGCTTCACGAGTTCTGCATCACTGCCTGCTGTCATGACAGACATGAGGCCAAATTTACACTTTTCAATCCCTCGCTGACAGCTCTTCTCGACGGCTGGAGAAGAAAGTCTCCAAGTTGGCATTGTGCTTATGCAAAGTCATCACGATGGCAACCGTAGAGAAACTGCCTGAACAAACATCTTTCAGCGCTTAGTTTGACTTTATATGACGATTCCTTTAACGTGAATTGTAAGTGAAAGCAATGAAAGCACATCACCCAATCCGATTGAAAATGCAATGTAATGCAAGGTTAAAGGTGGATCAGGTGTTGTGTGTGAACTACTCGGAGTGAAATGCATCTTTTACACAGCAGATTACCAAACAAACAAGTTTCTATTGAGCTGTATTCCTTTCAAAACTTGACCTTAGTGTGTAAATAAACGCTGGAGGAGTGTACCTAAGGCCACGGTGCTGAATGAAACGGGCTCTTTCTCCTTTCCGTCGTTGTAGAAGGCCAGATGCCACGTGCCGGGATCCAGATACTGCACAAAGATGGCCTCGTTCTGGACGACAGTTTGAATACTGCGCCGTTCACGAGGAGACTCGATAACGCTCCATTTCTCCTTGCCATCCAGCCTTTCCATGAAGTCATACTGAAGAGATGTACAGAGAAAGAGAGAGGTGAGAAAACAATCAGCTGCAGAGCGTCATATGCACTAAACACTGTGATGACAATCAAAGAAGCCAAATTAAATCAAAATGTAGAAGAGGTAACAACTCTGGAACGTGACAGCGAACGTGTAAGAATGCTGGAGACAAATATGCAGTGATAATTTGGAAATAATTTACAATTCATTAAAAAAAGGACGCACACAAAAAAGGCCCATCTACACAGATGGTCTCTTCATGGTGATTAGCAAAAACCTGTTTATTTTTTATTTTTTAAGAGGAATGTAATGGAGAACCAGATTTAATTGCTCTATAAAGGATAGCTCACACTCTGGCCACCAAATGGCCACAAACTCCAAAGGTTGTTGGATTTTGTCGGATTAACATGTTAACCTTGTTGGTGTTTAATTGCACAGTGAGAACTTAATAGCATCAACCAGTAGATTTATATATCAACATTTGATATTTAGCAGTGTAAAAAGCAGAGAGAGGATGGAAAATGGTCATGAAAACAAATCGTCACCTTGGAATTATAAGGTTCTATCTGCGTTCTGAATAATTTTGAGATAATGAGCTTCAAAGTTTTTGCATTCCATAGCAAACAGTATGTGTGCAACATTTGTTTTTTTAAATAAAAAGTCCTAAAATGAGAACAACTTATAAAAAAAACATCCCATAATGTAAATATGTTGTCATTCAATACAAATATGTCAATAACTCAATTTTGACAAAAATGTCAGATAGAACCTTATAATTCTAAGGTGACAAAATGAGGACTACATTTTACAAGAGTTTAACGTAGAAGCTGGCTTTGTCCATATTTAGAAAACCTCCCAGGGGTGTGTTTCCCAAACAACGATGTAACTCGTGGCTGAACTATCATAGTACAATGCATCGTTTGGGAAAAGAACGATGTAGTGACGAGTGTTTCCTCAAAAATGTAGTTCCTGTCACAAATCCAACCACGTTAGTTATAACGTAAAACGCCCATAATGATGCTCTAAATGGGGGGGTAACAACTTCTTTAGAGAAGAACCCCTTAATTTCTTTGTGACGCAGACGCATTTAAAACAAATCCAATATTAGTTTTGCATGCACTCGTTTTCCATATTAATTGAAATATATGTAAAGGACACATATAGAGCCTGTGTTTCTTTTACAAATATTATTGAGAACATTACATATTCTATTCTAAAACATAAAAACACTTACAAAAAGCTAACACATATTCTAATCTCAAATATAAATCAAATAAATAACAAACAAGCTTTGGAGATGTAACGTACAGTCCGCTTTTAAATCATAGGTCACCTATAGCTTTCATCATGAGCCACAGCTGTGTTCAAAATGACATCAATGTTTTCAAAGTGCACTGCGAAGGGAATGAAATTGTAAACATGAAGATCGCTAAAACTGAACTGTAAAAATACTTTAAAAGCAAATTACACCTATGAGAGATGACTGACTGATGTTTTTTTATCAATCATTCCATGTTTAAATGATAGAATGTTCTAAATGAATAGGGCACAGGAGGGGAGGGGGGGGGGGTAACTGGGAATAGAACACAGCCAGGAACTATGTTTCTAACTACAGCTCCAGAGGTGTAGTTGCAAGCATACAAGTTTGCGACGCAGTTTGCGAATGTTTGTTGGAACGATGGATCAATGAACTATGTTTGTAAAGACGGAACTTGCGACCTAAGTTGGCTAACAATGGTTTTCTGAAACGCACCCCAGCATATTTAGAGTGGTCACTGTAAGAAAAAAGATAATAAGATAATTTTTTTACATATTGACAATTGGTTCAACCCAGAGAAAGTCCTTAATATTATACATAGGGATTAATTAATGTATTAATGCCACAAAACAATAAAAAATACATTATGTTTATACTCATTAAAAAGAACTGACTCATAACAGTTAATTTAAGAACCCAAAATCAAGCAAAAAGTGCTCAGTAGTAGCCTAAACAATGTGTTGGTGCTCTTTGGGTAAGATATTCATCAGAATAAACAGCAAAAATCAGCCCAAAGCACTAAAATATGAAAAAACCTTTATTGACATGGCTATTATAGGGTAACCATGATGAAGGCAGTTGTTTGGTGAAGCGTGTAGGTGCAGTTGTAAGGAATAGCCATGTCGATAAAGGCTTTTTAGTATTGTTTTCACATTTTTCGAGTGCCTTGGATGGATTTTTGCAGTTAGTTATTTAGTTAGTTAAAACAGTTAGTAACAGTAGTAGTAAATTCATATTCTTGTCTTAATTATGTTTCATAACAAACAGTTAATATTATTTCCTTATTATAATACTCTTTCTGGAGCAAATAGATGCTTTTTCATGTATGTTAAAGCTTCAAAATGCATCTCAATATACATCTCTGTCGGTTGTTTTTGTTGAGCGATTATAATTTAGCCCATATTTAGCTAACAGTCTCCGACTCATGCATTCAACAAGGCATCTACTCGATTTGTTAAAATATTTTTGACAACTGAAGTATGATTATTTTGTATTTTTATTTCATTAAGTACTTCACACTGCATCTGTGTGTGTGTTTGTCTGTGTGTTATTAGGCTTTGACATGAGTCAGTAGAGTTGAGCTCATTAACATTGATTACTTTTTTAAATATGGTCAAAACTGAGCTTTTAAATCTATTGGTAATTCCTGCGGTTATAAAATAAACTTATTAAGCCACATGCCTACTATAGATATCAGACAACAATCTAACATTTTGGGCCTTATCATATATCCGGCGCAATAAGGCGCAAGATGTGTTTGATGAGATTTGTTGCTCTTTTCAGACCAGTGTAACCCAAATTTTCACATTTTGCACCACGTTGTTTAAATAGCAAATCCATTTGCGCCACTTTCTGGACTCATAGGTGTGCTGGTTAAAAATAGAGGTGTGTTAAGGTACATTGTTGGCGCGTTGCTATTATGAAGAACTGAAATAGACCAGACCATTGACCAACTAAAAGCTGGTCTAAAATCCAGCGCAGAGCGCATTAGTTATGCACCTATGTAGGTTCACACTCGTACACATTGCTTAATGCACACAGTATGTAAAGAAATACACAAATATCTTTACATAGTAAATGTTACAAAGATTATTATTTTCTACATAAGTATAAAAACCACTACCTCCAGGCTTTCTTCATGACTCCATGCCTTTTTTTCAGCTTATTCATGACAATTTGCATTTGTATAATGTTATTATTATTATTATTATTATTATTATTATTATTATTATTATTATTATTATTATTATTATTATTATTATTATCAGTATTATTTATTATGTGCATATTTATATTTGTTTTAATAAAAACAAATTTAGATTTGTCCACCTGTCGGGTTTTGGAGACGTATGCATCACCATATAGGGCATAAGAATAGGACGTGTGTTTGTATATAACTCAGTTTTTTGAGCACACTTCATTATTATTGTTCATTTATTTGTTTGCTGGAAATGAGAACTGAATTTAGAAATAGTTTTGAAAGAAATCTTTTCGTTTTACAAATGAAAATAAATATGTAGGCTAATGAATGTCTTCAGTGGAGTGTGTACAACACAATTTTCTTATCCACGAAAGTAAAGTAGTGAAAGTAAAGAGTAAAATTAAAGTAAAGAGAAAGTAAAAAGGCAGAATGGAGGAGGCTCATTCTTTATCCTCGTGCAGATTGTTTATTTAAATGTTTTCTCGCTAGTGAAGTAGCAGTTATTCCACTTACAAAGTCTGCCATGTAAATAGCAAATGTGCCATGCGTGACGCAACTGACTCTTAAAAGGAATGGGAGATGAGAATTGGTTTAATGCACAATATGCTCAAAACACACCCATAACTCATTAAGAGAATGAGCACAACACTGTTAGACCATGCGCTGTGGCGCAAACCTTACTTTTTGTCCTTTAAATAGCCAAAGTGGATTCGGACACGCCATTAATGATTTTGCGCCATGCGCTTTAGACTTTGCGCTTAGATCATTAAAATAGAACCCTTTAAATCGATGCACTAAATGGCACCTTTAAAGCTTTTAATATGGGAAAATGTTGGTGGCTCTTAAATGGATGAAGAGAAATCCCTAAATTTATATTAGAAATATATGTACAAACACTGAACAAATGTCCTATGGCTTTGGCAACATGATGACAGAATTTCCAGTGTTGACTGAACTAACCCTTTACCATAATGTGATAAAAAAACTGGATTCTCAACCAGAATTACAAATAGACAGGGCTCCTTTAAGAAACTAAACAAGACATGAGGCGATTTGCTCACCTGAGCGTGTGAAGGAGGCAGGCCTTTCCGCATGTAGACCCCAAACAGCGCGTCCTTGCCCAGGGAGATGTTGAACTTGAGGAAGTGTGGCTGGCGCAGGTGAAGCAGAGACCTCCAGAAGACGCCTGGAGGAACGTCCTGACTGACACGCTGACCCAGCTCCAGCTCCCCGCTGCTTATACTGCTGTTCTTCAACACCCACGGCCCTGAGACCGACGCCAAGATGGAAAAGAAAAACACACAAAGAGAGTCTTTCAAAGACAAGGAGAACGGGTGAACATCCTCAGCTCCGTGTGGAAATGTTTGCAGAGAAAAAATCAACATATATTATTCCACAGAGATGCAGCTCTACGCTAATGAACGCGTAGTGTGGGCTGCCAAAGTCATCAACCCTAAATCAAACCCTGTCTTCTCCCTTGAGATCATAATACCTCAGCATGACAGCGCTAGCCACACTCGAAAACCTCCTTTCCCATTACACCTGCTAAGTCTGTCCTCTAGAGAGAAAACTGTTGACGGCGCAGATAGATCCCGGCAACTCCAATCAGAAAATAAGCCAGCAAATGGGCCTTGATGCTACGAGAAACAACACACACACAAACATACAGACACACACTCTTTGTGTCTGAGAGGCCAGTGCAACACGAGTGGGCTTGCTGTTAGCTGTCAGTCTAGCCGCCGTTTGCAATGTTTGATGTGCCCTGATAAGCAGAGACAATCTGTTTCCCTGCCTGCTAAAACCTCTGGCTGCATTTAAACGAGTTATGGTTCAGAGAGGAACTGAATCCGAGAGTGCGCGAGCAGGCTCTTTCCCTAAATGGATCAAGCTTTCTTTTTGCAGGCGAGCAGGCGCACGTACGCGCAGTGTCAGGTCTGAGTGACAGGTCGGTTAAAGCGGCCCGCTCTGGTAACCAGTGGGAGCTCGCACCAGCCTCCCTCATTAACACGGAGCATGGATGGACAGCTCGGCACTGAAGGAGAGCACCACACTGAGATGGAGAAAGTGAGATAGATAAAGAGAGAAAAATTAGGAAGCAGAAAAAAAGAGGGAGAGAACATTCCCTGGAGAGGGTGCACGAGTCCTCGGCTCTGGAGCTCAAGTTCATACTTCTCAAGCTCGCAACCAGCCAGAACTGCTCACATCAGAGCCGATGAAAAAAACACTCCCTCCTTTCCCCTTATGAATGGACACTCGCCAAAATGGGTATGGATGGACTTTCTATAGTTTATGTTAGATTTTCCTCTTTATATGGTTTTGATAGCTAGTGTGAGTTACGACAAGTTGGGACATTGAGGTAGAACATTCAAAAACTACTCAAGTATAAGTCCTTACAGGAATAAAATGACTTATAAAGTCAGTATATCTGGTAACACTTAATTTGAAAGTAATTTTACATGTTTGCATTCTATGTTCGTATCAAAGTCAGGGCCGCCCAGGTATATTAATGGCCACCCAAATATATTTAGTGACACTTTTTTTACTATTATTATTATCCTATTTCACTTTTTTTGTATCTGCCCACTATAACCAAACATCCACGATCGATTAAAAAGTGAGAAATCTTCTCTCATTTACCCGTTTCAATCTGTGTGCAGGAGACCTGTCAAGACCAGGCCCATAGCCAGTCTGATGAAAGGGGTGGTTCTTTTTTCTTAACATATGGACTTTTTGCAGTTATTAGCCTCCTTTTCTATTTAATTATGAGGTTTAAATACTTTTTAAGTACTATTTCTTTTTGGATTAGCTTGCCAGATTTACAAGAAAAAAATGTGAGAATAATACTTATTTTACACATACAAATTCATTACATCATATATTATTAGAAAAAAAAGGATGCTGTTCAAGATTTAAATGAAAAACTAGCCTATTGTCATTTATTAGGCAAACACAAACTGTGATGCGTTTCCCAAACAACGACATAACTCGCGGCTGAACTATCATAGTACGATGCATCGTTTGGGAAAAGAATGATGTAGTGACGAGTGTTTCCCAAAACCCCTAGTTTCTCTGTCGCAGATCCGTCACTTGAACCACATTAGTTATAGCGTAAAACGGCCATAATGATGCTCTAAACGGAGTAACAACTTCTTTAGAGAAGAACCCCATAATTTCTTTAAGCAAGTTATATTGTTTTACACAAAGACGCATTTAAAATAAAATTCAACATTATTCATTCATTAATTCATTTTCTTTTCAGCTTAGTCCCTTTATTAATCTGGGGTCGCCACAGCGGAATGAACCGCCAACTTATCCAGCATATGTTTTACGCAGCGGATGCCCTTCCAACCGCAACCCATCTCTGGGAAACATCCATACACACTCATTCACACTCATAGACTACGGACAATTTAGCATATTCAATTCACCTGTACCGCATGTCTTCGGACTTGCGGGGGAAACCGGAGCACCAGGAGGAAACCCACGCGAACGCGGGGAGAACATGCAACACTACCTACAGCGCCACCGCGTTGCCCAATTTCAATATTAGTTTTTGAAAACTTCATCGTTTTCCATATTAACTGAAATATATGTAAACGGAACATATGGGATCTATGTTTGCTTTACTAATATTATTGAGAAGTTAAACATTACATATTCTATTCTAAAACATAAAATCCCTTACAAAAGCTAACACATATTCTAATCTCATATATAAATCATATAAACAAACAAACAAATAAATTAATAAATAAATAAATAATGAGGCTATTTATTATAAAATGAAATGTAATATTTATTAGGAAATGTAAAAAAAAATCCTACTTTAATAATAATATTAATGATGATGATGATGATTATTATCATTATTAAGTAGGATATTGTTTACTTGTTTTTTATTTTTTTGAAAAGTCTACTTTTACAATTTGACACATGTAAACCACAGAAGTTCTAACCAACAGGCCCATGTCATTTACAGTACAGATACTTAGAGTACAGAATAAATAACCCACTATAAATTTAAAGAATTAACGTATGCTATGTTTTTTTTTTTTTTTCAAAAGCTTTGGAGACGTAACATAAATTCCGTTTTTAAATAATAGGTCACCTATAGCTTTCGCCATGAGGCTGTGTTCAAAATGATATCAATGTTTTCAAAGTGCACATGAAGATCACTAAAACTGAACTGTAAAAATACTTTGAAAGCAAATTAGACCTAAGAGAGATGACTTTAATGCTTTTTTATATTTAATAATTCCAACTTTGAATGTTAGAATGTTCTGAATAAATAGGGCATAGGGGGGATAAGTGGGAATAGAACACGGCCAGGAACTATGCTTCTAACTACAGCTCCAGAGGTGTAATTTGAAGTGCTCAAGTTTGCGACGCAGTTTGCGAATGTTTGTTATAGCGATGGATTTGGGAAACGGCAAATCACTGAACTATGTTTGTAATGACAGAACTTGCAACATTAGTTGGTTAACGATGGATTTGGAAAATGCACCCCTGGCCAGCACATTCAACTTTCTTCAGTAATGCTGAAGCAACAGCCAAAAGAGGATTCTACCTTGTCTTAAAGCCTTCTTTGATGGATATTTTCACAATTCATTTAGACATAGCACTCTAAATAGGACAAATGAGCTTTTGTAGGGGACAAATTCTGGACCTTTGTTAGTGAATGGTGTGTCTTTCAAACCACCCAAACCCCAGGCCTGAAGATGCTGGGAAGACAATCTCACATGCTCTGCAGACCCACAGACGTGCATTTTTGGGACTTAAATTCGATGGCCAGGGTTTCTAAATCTCCTAAAATGTTTGGGAATCGACTTTTGGTTTAGCTTTCTAACCATATGCGTTTTTGCATTACCTTTTTACTCACTCCCACTTTCGCTTGGCTTTGCAGCTGAACGCACACGCATAGTCGCGAGAGCAATACAAAAATTAAATAATGACTCTTCAATCTAAATGACTCAGAATAACTTACTTATATACTAGAAGATGACAAAATGACTGGTCTAAACTGGCTGCAAAATATATGTACATCATAATAGTTAATCTACACATTTATTTCTCATTTGCTGAATATTAATTTGATGATGTTAATATATTGCATAGGCTATTTTATATACATATCTAAAATAGTTTGGCATTCAAGACAGAGAGACAGAAGCAGATTTTACCTGTCAGTTTGTGCACATGGCTCCTCAATAGTACAAAAGTAAGAAAAATCTTTTATTTCTTTATTATTTCAAGTCTTTTTTACGTTAACCCATTGAAAAGAAGCAGTGTATAACATTGTCATAATAAATACAATTATTGTTAAAATTAAACCATGTGTTGTTTGTTGCATTTAGTTCACTATATATATGATGTAGGTAAATGATGTTTTTCAATCCGGCTAGCACCGCAAGTATATTTCAAACCTGTGGGAAGCATTGTAATTGATCACAGTTCAGAAGTGATCTACTCAGCTCTAATTACTACACCTAACTTAACCTTGATGAATGAAATTACTTACTATAACCAGTACTTTCATTCTTTCCCCAACAAAACAGATTAAATGAGGGTTAGAGAACATGTAGAGAACTATACCAGGGATTATTGGGTTCAATCTATATCTATACTTGTAAAAACCTTGTACTTCTTTAAAAGACATCAAACACAGTGCCCAGTTAATAAAGAGCCTACTCTCTGGCAAACAATGGATGCATTTGCAGATTTGGTCTAAAAATATTGTGGATTCACTTCATTCAGTGCTGTTTGTGTCCTGATATGATTTTAAATGAGAAATCACTTCAGACGATTTGATGCGTGCAGGAAGCTGAACAAATCATTTCAACAAACTCATTTGAGAACTTGTGCATAAACACATAAAATAACTCAATTTCAATATTTACTTCAAGTTTGGCATGCTGACAACTAGAAAGAAACTTATAAAATGACATTGCATTTTAGTCTAAATACAGATGACTCATTAAATTACTTATACATTAACTGCAGTATACTAGTTAGGACATTGGCTTGGTTTTATAGTTAACAGACTGTCTGCTTAATATCTGATCATTTTTTTTATGCTTTCCAAACAAACTTTGTTTTGACTATAAGAAACGTAGTAAATATTTCAACCTATTTTACATTTGTGCAATAATACTCTAAGGACAGCCAGTTGACATGTATTTGCAAAGTTACAAAACAACTTTCTTTTACATACACTACCTGACAAAAGTCTTGTCGCCTATCCAAGTTTTAGGAACAACAAATAATAACTTGACTTCTAGTAAATCATTTGGCATCAGAAGTGGCTTATATGAAAGGCAAAAGCCTCTAAATTACTTTTATTTTACCAAAACAAAACATGATCATGCCTTGATTTTTAATTATTTAATTAGAACAGCAAGGTCTGACTTTGCTGAGACATAGTCTTGTCACTTAACAGCAGTAAAGTACAGTATAGAATAGAAAGTCATGGTGCAGTGGAAAAAGCATTAATATTGTGTATGACTCCCATGAGCTTGGAGGACTGCATCCATACATCTCTGAAATAATGTTCATGTCTCAATAATGTTCATGTCTGGTGACTGGGCTGGCCAATCCTGGAGCACCTTGACCTTCTTTGCTTTAAGGAACTTTGATGTGGAGGCTAAAGTATGAGCGCTATCCTGCTGAAGAATTTGCCCTCTCCTGTGGTTTGTAATGTAATGGGCAGCACAAATGTCTTGATACCTCAGGCTGTTGATGTTGATATCCACTCTGCAGATCTCTCGCACACCCCCATACCAAATGTAACCCCAAACCATGACTTTTCCTTCGCTAAGCTTGACAGATTTCTATAAGAATCTTGGGTCCATGCTGATTTCAATAGATCTTCTGCAGTATTTTTGATGAGTGGGATGCAGTTCAACAGATGATTCATTAGTAAAATCTATCTTCTGCCACTTTTCCAAGTGATCAAGAAGGTTAATTTATTATTTGTTGCTCTTACAACTGGGATTGACGACAAGGCTTTAATCAGGTAGTGACCTTTTTTATTTTTTACAATGACTATTGTCAGATTTAGTGCACTTTTGTGTATAAAATTATTTGCTAAATACTTTTAGCATGGCACAAAGGCACACACACATAGTGATTTTATCCTTACTTTGTTTCTATGCACTGTATCTTCTCTGCTCTTTATGGTTGCATTAATACATAAGTGCTCAGTTAGACATACATATGTATAATTGCATAATTGTTCAATCATAAATTAAATATAACTGTGAATTTTTTAAACAGTCGGTTAAATATTTCATTTGTAATATTTCTTCTCTGCGAGTCATTT
This sequence comes from Danio aesculapii, assembly GCF_903798145.1. NCBI lineage: Eukaryota > Metazoa > Chordata > Actinopteri > Cypriniformes > Danionidae > Danio > Danio aesculapii. The sequence goes on along the minus strand of NC_079455.1, from coordinate 15,962,866 downwards.
CTATCTTGCTTCTCAGTTCTGTACAAAACCTGCCATCTTTGGCTCTTTGATGAATTGCTTTTGTTCCTATTTGGATAAAAGCATCTGCGAAATGCATAAATTTAAATGTTATGCAAATTTTAAAAATACAGTAGCATTGAATGGAAATGCCAAAAGAGATGCCTGAGGAACAAACAGTCTGAATAATTCATGAATAAAAGTGTTCCTTAGATCTTGCTCTGTTAAAATAAATAAACAAATAACATCAAATTGTGCTAGATATGTGGGGCATACGTTACGTCATACAAGCCATTCAATAAGGAAAGCCCTACAGAATTAGGAGTGTGGGTCAAAAGTTATCACCCATGGTGGTTTGCATATAGCATCACACCTGGATGTTCAAAAACAGCTTCTGTCTGTAATGAACACCATCCATTAAAAGCAAGGATTTCCAGTTCTGCTCCTGGGTTTAGCTCCACTACCTCCAACACACTTGTCTGGAAAGTACAAGTAAGTCTGAGGAGGTTTGTTTAATTGGGGTTGGAGCTAAACTCTGTAAGAAAGTGCCATCCAGAAACAGATTTGAACAGCCCTGATGAACAGGGTTGTATAAATCATATGGAGCTCCATATTTATCACTGCAAATGCGTATAAAACTCTAAATTCTATTATGTAATTCCCGGTTTTCACAATACAATTGGTTCCCAGTGGATGAAATCCTGCCCTATATTTTACCACCCTGTTTCACTCAAAAGTGTGTCATTACGGAAGTCAAATGGCCTGTGAGGTTCTCAGTCAGAATCAAAGATTTCTCAAGGGTTTAGAAATATATTTTTGGTAATCATAGATTTAAAGGGGTGTTCATAAGACTCATGAAACCTTTATAATCATGACACGACACATTCCATGAATATGAATGAGATTTTATGCATGCTTATGACAACTGTCATGAAGTGCACTCGCTCTGTAATGTCATTTTAAATGCACCTACATTGTTTGTGATGTCTTTGTCATGACAACTTGACATTACAAAGACAATAAAACTTGAGGTCATTATAATTGTGTCATGAATTTTATATTAGAGAATTAATATTTTTCTTGACCTAAACTACGTGATATGAATTGAAACTGTAATTAAATATTAATTATGTTTTCATAAAATTATGTGACACTTTTTAAGAGAAATTTCAATGACAAATTATTGTATTAATATTTTTATTAGATCTTTTTTTATTTATCAAAAGATTATTTTTTTCCAATCATGTTAATGACAGATTTATGACAAGTTATGTTGACTTGCAAATGTCAAATTGTCATGACAAAGACACTGGTATAGTTTGCAGTTTTAGTCGGTGTTGTGCTAGTTACTGAAAAATAGTAACTATTACAGTTACTAGTTACTTTATTCATAAAGTAACTCAGTTACTTTATCAGTTACTTACAACAAAAAGTAATGCATTACTGTTAAAAGTAATGGGAGTAAAGTGAGTTATGTTTCCAAAGTACATTTGAATGCCCTGTTAATGCCCTTCAGTCCCTGTTAAAGTCACTTCAGTGCTGCATGGAGAATACACTGTTGATCAACTTCACAGTTTTAATTAATCACCATTCTCACTGCTAAAAATCAAGACAGACTAAAACAAAAAGTCATTTTTAAACACTAGTTTATTTAAGTCAGACCAGCAGCACAGAAAAAAAATATATAAGGTGATAAAGCAGCTAAATAATATATTCACAAAAAAAAAAAAAAAAAGAAAACTTAAGTTGCTTCAGCTTCATAAAAGTTGTGTAACTGTATAGCTGATTTTTTGTTTGGGTTGTTGTATTTAACCCTTATACATGGGTTTAGGGGTTAAATACAACAACCCAAACAAAAAAATCTGCTGTTGTATACAGCTATAAAAATATGTAAATATGTTTGTTTTTTTTGAGCAATACAACACTATACATTTAAATAACGTGTTCTGAAATATAACAGAAATGTGTCACTTTGTCAGCTAAACTAATCAATTTTGTTATCCAGATAACAAATGTGTGCTTATTTATTTGAAACAACTAACATTGTAGTATAAGTAATAGTAATTAATAATAGTAATGTTAATAGTCTCTCGGTCTCTCTCGCGTCTACCTCGTGTGCATTCGTTCTCACTCGCGAGCATACAATCTCTTCTGCACGCACCCGGTCTCTCTCGCATGCACACTTGTACCTCGCACGCATTCGGTCTCTGCTCCTTTAAAATAGTTCGGTTAAAAATACCCCAAAATTTAACCCAACTATAGGTTTTTATAGCACCTTCCCAACTATGGGCTATTTACTAGTAATAGTAGCAATAGTAATACCAGAATGGGAAAAAAAAACATTTAATCAAAAATAACCCAACTGCCTTATTCATAATACGTTTTCTATATGCTCGTTGGTTGGCATCCACCAACAAAAAAACAAATAAGCATCCGCCACAATGTGTCACCACTGTAAACTGGAAAATGTGGGCTAGATTGCAGCCACAATTAATTAACTTACCAAATAACGGACAAACGCATCTTATTGTAATGATAACGGAGTTACTATATTTAAAAAGTAATGCGTTACAATATTAGTTACTGTCAAAAGCAATGTTGTTACAGTAACGCATTACTAGCAATGTGCTATTGTGCAAAACACTGGTCTTAATAATGCCAAGTTCTCATGACAAAAAAAAGACAGGCTATGTTATTTGTTTAAGTTATCATAACAAAGCCAACCCAAACTATGTCATCTCTGCATGTAAATTGAAATTACTGGGTGAATGACACTTAATGACAGTTGTCATAAGCATGCATATAATCTTGTGTCATGTCATGATCATAAAGGTGTCACGACAGTCTTATAAACACCACTTCAAGTATATTTTTTCAGTCAAAAACTTCTTTTGCTTGCATTCAGCATTTTCTGAGTATTGGCTCTCATGTTATATAATGAATAAACTTGCCCATCTGAGATATGGTCTCAACTACTTTTCAGGGGAAGGTCAAAAGTCTCCTGCTTTTGTTGAGAGCTTCATAGAAATCCCGACATGAGCCATATGAACGGGCCCTGTAGACCCACATAACAACAGCAGTCAAACTAGAGGACAAGGTGAATCCAGCCTCATGCTTCTTCTTTCCCACTGACAGCTCACTAAAACACACGAATCTCTGTGCATGTGTGTCTCCAGGACAGCTAGCCCTTCTCAAGAAAGCTCTCCATCAAAATGAAAGAAGAAAACACTTCAGAAATACAGAGCGAGAAAGAACGAGAGAGCACAAATGCACTCTAAAACCTTTGCATATCAAGTCCTTCAACCCACATTATGATTATCCAGAATCAAACAGAAGTCCTTCCATTATCAACTTAAGTGCATTGGAAAAATAGTGCCTGTGACGTCATTACTGGAAAATTATATTATATTGCTTACGTGTGCCACGACTTTTTAAAATCAAAACCATGACATTTTAGCTTGATTCAGCTTGAAAGTCGTTGAACTATTTATTCAAGCATTGTGTCGATTTATCACATTGATTCTTTTTGTATCATGTTTTGTATGATATGATACGAATATCATAAAAAATGAATATCATTATCAGAATGAGTTTAATATCACATGAGGGCTGTTTTAGTCCTGTATAGCACACATTTAGATGGGATTCTGAGGTTAGGCTTAGTGAAGTCAGTATTGTGTGATATTTTGCACTATATTGTCTGCCAATGACCTGCAGAATTGTTGCTGTTAATCAATGAAGCATTTGTCTACTTATAAAGACATCTGAGTGAATTTCTGAGTGAATCATCCATTTGAATGAATCAATTGAATAAATCAATCACACATTTACTGCCACCTAGCTTTATTGACAGCTTTAGTTTCTTATGTTTTTCACTAAACAAAATGGATTTGTTGTTGTTCCTGTTTGACTTTATTGATTTTGGGAATCAAAAAATTAAATCAACCATTTTATAAGTAGATTACGAATGTGTCTAAGGGTGCTAGCACTTTTGGTATACACCGAGGTTCAGTTGACATCAAAGTACGGTAGGTTTCGCTAGTATGAATGCTGTCTTCTGAACTTGGGTGTGCACCAGTAAACTGTACCAAAGTCCGCCTGAAAGAGGTGGTCTGGAGCATGGTTCGTGTGATCTCCGAAATGGAAGTGAATCGCCAACTGTACAACAAATTTGGTTTTTAACGTTCATTCATGTGTGTATATCTGTGTATCACCTACCTTGGTGACAAGCGGGACTGACCCAGTGCAAACAATGATAATGTCAGCTTGATTCCACCAAAAATAGCAGATTTGCGTGATATTCTGAATGTTTTTAATGTTTTTTTTGTGCCAGATAGACACAAGTGACTCTGTATTTTGGCTTTGGTAACTGTGGTGGAAATTCATTTATATTTATCTTTTACATTGCTAAAGGCTGGCTCACACTGTGCGGTTTTTTATAATTCTAAACAATTGTAGCATTTCAGACTGCATGAACATGGCTCCCATGTCGCGCTGTAAGATCTCAGCTGTCATAAAGTCAGACTGACGACAATGAAGATGCACCAAACATGAAAGAAAGCGCCCCTGGAGTTTGACGTCATCCACCCATGACACTTTCACTATCCCGCGTTCTGAAATGATTCATCACAGCAAACGTAAACAATCTGTAGCAGCGATTTTGCAGAGAGCATGTCTCAATAATTAAACCAGGAAGTAAAAAAACAGCATTTCCCCGCGGTCATTTGAATTGTCGAATGGATTGCATCATCAAATTTGTCACTCCTATTGGTTCTTGGATTGATGCTCATCGCAGCTGTTGTCACATTGCAGGAAAGTGTCTGAAATCTTCAGACACTGCCAGAGCTTCATCTGAGGAAAAATCTGATATATACAGTAACATATATATATATATATATATATATATATGTTACTGCCACATTTAACATAATAATGCAATAAAATGCAATTGATATATTAATTAGATTACCAGTTGAAATACAGAACAAGTTTACTATATCAGAAAAGTCATACACTCAAAAAAAAAAAAAAAAGTCGACACGTACTCTGGTGCTCGTGGCGACCCGAGTTCACTTCCGCCTCACGGTCCTATGCCGATCCTTCCCCTCTCTCTCTGCTCCCCATGATTTCCTTTCAATTTTCTCTACTTTCCTTTCCAATAAAGGTGAAAACCCCGAAAAAAATTATAAAAAAATAATTTTTTTTTCCCTCGTTCAAACTACTTATTTAAAATAAGCTACAACAACACAATTCTTGAGATTTTGTTGGGACAACTTCATTTTTTTACGTTCAATAAATTTGTTAAATGTGTTAAGTAAACTTAATCAATTTGTGAATAAATGAATTGAAATAAATGAATTGTGTGGAACCCTAGATTTTTTTACAGTGTAAAAATACAAACCTCAAACTGAATTAACTTAAAAATAATGAACTATGGTAAAAATAAAAGGAAATCTAATAACATGCAAAGAACCATGTAAAAAGCCTTTATCAATTGATGATGTGCCATCGTGACCGTTCATTTTGTTGTCCATTACTCTTCTAGTCAAATAGGGCATTCACCCACCTATACTGTAAACACACATACACAAGCTTCCCCAGTTAAACCTAGATTAGCACATATGTGTTTTCCTCCATAAAGAAGCCCTCTTTTTGAAGGGAGAAGCTGCACTGTCTGTGAGGAACGTCAATACCAGCACTCTCTAAAGGTCGACGGCAGTCGTTATCATCTGAACGTGTTGACACTGATAATGATAAATCATTTGAGGTGAACGCACAACAGACGGGAAGAGTCTTTGTGTCGGAGGCACTGAGAGTTAGCCAGAGCTTTGAACCATTAACTAAAGTCCATTGAGATCCAAAACGTCTAATCTAAATAACCCCGTTTATCAAAGGTCACCAGGAAGAAAAAAAAAAAGCCACACAAGACTTTTACACTGATGTACTCCCTCAGTATACAGGAAAGGAGAATTGCTGGTTGGGCCCAGATGATTCCTGGAAAGCCTCAGGCTGACAGAGTAACATGTGTTATAACAAGGCGAGAGTGTCTAAATCTCCAGCCATCATTTCAGATAAGTGTATTAGTATTACCAATCTCGCGTAAAACGGCAGCTGGAGCTTTAAGAAAAGATGGAATGATTGTAGACAATACAAAACCGCAACCTCAGCACATTTAACTATATCTGAATGTGGCATACCTCAGAGTTAAACAAAACCTTCAGCGAAGAACAAAGGTTTAGTGTACAGGCTACGGTGATTTTGTTATTACATAATAATTATGTATATTTAACAATTAAATATAATGCATGATTAACATAATTACATATTACATGTAATAATATTTACAGTTATAGAATTGTTATTACATGTTATTCTTAGGTCAATACATATTCATTACATGTTTTCAGTGAGTAAAAAATGTTCAGCAGCAAAACTTGTAGGAGGAAAATAAAAGCAGCAGTCGTGGGTTCTGCAGCAGGACAATGATCCGAAGTGAATCAGCAATTCTACTTCTGAATGACTAATGAAAATCAAAATGAAGACTTTGGAGTGGCCTAGTCAAAGTCCTGACCTGAATTCATATATGATGCTGTGGCATGACCTTAAAAAGGCGGTTCACACTTGAAAACCCTCCAATTTGGCTAAATCACAACAATTCTTATAGTTATTATAAAACCAAAGCATAGTTATTATAAAACCAAAATTTGTATATTTGACTATTGAAATAACCAGTAAGAATATATGTCGACAAGGACCTGATTTGGGAACTAGGTTTTACTGTTTTACACTATTTGTTTGTATTTAAGTAATGAGTTCATGTAATATAAGTCTTTTTGTGTGTCCAGAAATAACCAACCATAGCCAACATGAGTTACGATGCATGTCCACATATGTGACAAGGCTTTCAAAACATTTTGGACAGAGGAAAAACAGAAATGAGTCATCTCACTCTCCAAATTACCATCCTGCCAAATTGGGTGCAGAAATTCTCTATTGCTTAGCTTCTCTTGTGCGACAGACGAGTTCTTCACCATGACTGGTACATACAGCATTGTGATGGCTTTGCTGTGTGTGTGTGTGTAAATACGTATAGCATTTCCTTCACCAGTTTTGACATGCATGTCTTGGTTTGTCAAGATTTTTCATTTTTTTTTATTTTTGGCTGTCCAGATTTGGCTGTCTGGATGTAATATATAAATGCAAGTCTGAACATACATTCTTAAAAAAATGTTTCTTATTGCCATTAAAGAACTCCTATTCTGCATTATACAAGGTCATATTTTGGTTTTGGGGTCTCCAAAAATAGGGTGATAGTCAAAAAACCCTTTCATTGTCCTAATATGCATTTATTTTACCTAAGTATCTCAGTGACTCCCATTTGATTTGTACAGGGATTCATTTTTTCAAAACTCCTCATTTGCATGCATAGCAAGGCATACTATGACTATACTGTGGTACTGTTGTAAAAATGAACTTTAACCATTTATTCCCCACAGCCCTGATTCTCTGGCCAACTCACAGTGATCATTGATCACTCATCTTCAATTGTGATCAATCCTATCTGATTGCTAAATGGCTAAAGATGAAAACATGTTTTTGTGTTCAATTTATTAATGTTTATTTTTCTTTTGTTGTGAGATAATGTGTGAGATCATGTGATCTAGAGGTGTATAAAAGAGCAACATGCTGTGATCAATATTGTCTGATGAAGAGCTGGTGCTTGAAACGTCACACGCTTTGTGATTGCTTTTCAAAGTTAATAAATGTATATTTTTGGAGCTTTAGTGTTGCCGCCTTCATGAATATTTTTGCACTAAATGGCTAGAGATTTGGAACCAAGGTGATTCGTACAAATGACTCTGAGTCGACTCAATTTTTGAGAATCAATAGCTTTAAACACTTGAAGCGCTTTCAGATGTAAACCTCAGCTGTATTCATGGTAGGTCATTTTCAAAAACCTATAATAAGGGATCTTGAAAATCCATTCCACATCACATTGTCAACAGTGGAAGAAGATTCTTTAGATCATTGAATTGATCTTCATGATTAGAAACACATGGTACTTATTAGAACTGCTAAGGAAAAGGTGCTTTGGGAAACCAAATATGTTTCTTCTATACAGGGCTGGAGCAAGCTGAACTGCCACTCATGGCAAAGGACGATCACGCTGCCCTCAATCCGAAAGTGAAAACGAAAGGTACCCGTTAGAAAAGTGAGGCCAGGGTGGGGGCGGGAGGGGGTGTGGGGCAGGATAGCTGGTGTCACGGAAGAAATTGAAGACAGAGGGGGCGGTGTCACGGATATAACTGAGAACGCAGGTGGTGAAGGATGTGTCGCGGACGCCACCATCTCTATTCTGCTGCCCTAGGCGCAGATATAACTGCTGGGGACGCGGGTGCTAAGGGAGGTGTTGCAGACGCCGCTCTCTCTATTCTGCCCTAGGTCGCCTAGGTTGCCTCTATGGATGTGCCTGCGGCGCTTCTATAGCACCACTGGCAAAAAATAGGGATGCACGATATATCAGTGGTCATATCGTTATTGGCCAATAAATGCTATTTTTTAAGTTATCGTTACCGATGCAACATCAAAATTAAGCCAATATCTTTAAGCCGATAGATTACATAATTGTACAGAACAGAATCCAGCATAGGGGTTCTCAACCATCCACCACATTCTGTCTTTATTTTATCCACTGTGTTTTCATAGAGTCATCTTTGCTTAATGCTTAAGTATTGTATCAGAATCTGACTCCAAGGACAAATCTGACTCTGCTTCACGTGCACGCGCATCGACAGTACCTGCAGTTAAACTTTCAAACTCACAGCGGTTTATTATAAACCTTTCATCGATCATTTTTTCCCGCAATTGACAGCAAGAACAAACATAAAAGCGTTGACTCAGTGACAACCAACACCTACATGTGTTCAAAAGAATATAAAACGCTAAATGGGACGAATTTATGCCGCATTTTCTAAAATCATACAATCTTTATTTAGCTTTTCGCTTGTATGGTGGCCTTGAACTGTTAAAACACCTCTCAAAATGGCTTTTCGGACATTACGTATTTGTACATTACAGTAACACGTTTTATTTAAGAACATTTGAGCTGGTTTCAGTTCTTAGTTCTTTCATTTTCATTTTATTAAAAATATATTTATTTTACTTGTTTGTTAATTAAATCCAATAGCTATTATTTTTATGCAGTCAAGTTGCATGTTAATTTGCTATGCAAAGAAAAGGAAATCATTTATTTTTGGCCTGCTGATTTATGTGAAATCGTGAATATAGGTCTATATTCAATTAGTTTGTCATGGGGGCCAGTTCATGAAAAGCATCCCAAATGGGGGGCCAGAGAGATATGACTTGCAATATGAGTGATGACACAACAGCATGTAAGAGCCCATATGCTGTATTTTTGCTCCTTAAGACACCCACGTTGTAATTTTCAACATTAAAATGTTAATATATTGTATTTTGAAACTACATAATATCAGTGCATTGTACAATAGGCTTTTTTTTTTTTTACAAACATTCAAATGTTGCATTTCAAAGCACAACAAAAGCAGTGCATTGCTTAAGTAGGCTTCTTCTCCATTTAGACACGTTATATTTTGAACTGCAAAATAATTATGGATGCAACAATTATAGATTTTGGTTGTACGATTATATAGTCTGAAGAATAATCATGGTTTCACGATTATCACGTCTAATGTAAATTTAAGCTTTATATTAGATAAGTATTTAAATGAACTGTAGTTATAATCTGCGTTCATACATACGTAATCATTTAAATATTTTGTAATAATTTGTCTAACATATCTTTTGTTTACATTGGACTAAAAGCCACGCACAACCCTCAACGCTACCACGTGAGATGTTTTCTACTCGGTGCATCTGGAAGGCGCAAGTGCATCATTCGGCTTGCGCACGCATATCAGTATATATCCTAATATTGGAAATAACAAACTTGCACGCGGAAAAGACACAATATATGAATGACCCGCCGCTATAGTTAATCCAGTGTGCGTGCGTATTAGTCTTGGTGTATAAGCTTGGAACTTTGAACTAGCGCACAGGTGGCATAACTTAGTTTAGTTGCAGCAGTTTCATTCCCTGCAACGCGGCGTTGAAAAGCCTTTACAATTAAGTGTCCAAATGTGTTCGGCTGCTTGCGCCACTCACTCGCTTAATGTCAGGTGACTCACGCTCTGCGCAGCCTTCAACTGCAGCTCGTGCTGTATAGAACAGACGCGCATCACATCATAACTATAGTGGCCATTTTTAAACTTAACTAAATTTATTTTTGATGTCTTGATCACACTATTTGGAGGACCGGAACAAATTTCCCTGGTGGTGACCTATTATTAAATAATAGGTCACCTATAGCTTTTGTCATGAGCCAAGGCTGTGTTCAAAATTACATCAATGTTTTCAAAGTGCACTGCGAAGGCAACGCAATTGTAAACATGAAGATAGCTAAAACTGAACTGTAAAAATACTTTGAAAGCAAATTACACCTAAGAGTGATGACTTTAATGTTTTTTTATAATTCCAAGTTTAAACGTTAGAATGTTCTAAATGAATAGGGCACAGGGGGATAATGGGGAATAAAACACAGCCAGGAACTATGTTTCTAACTACAGCTCCAGAGGTGTAGTTGCAAGCATACAAGTTTGCGACTGTTGCAAATGTTCGTTGGAACGATGGATTTGGAAAATGCCAATTCAACGAACTTTGTTTGTAATGACGGAACTTGCAATCATAGAAGGTTAACAATGGTTTTCGGAAACGCACCCCTGGTCTATATAATCACTTTGTGATTTTGAAATGATTGCTTTTTTTCTTTGAGTAGGCTATTCAGTTCATAAGATCAGTTCAAACTTTTATCAAGTTTTTAAAGGGCACATAGTTGACCTCTTTTTTATGATTTAATATTAATATTATGGTTCTTCTGAGTGTGCCAGTTTAGGTTCAGTTTAAAACACAATTCAGATTTTTTTATTATAATGTGTTAAAAAGTGTCAATTTGGGGGCGTGTCAACAGTTCGCTGATTTATGGGTGTGTTGCTTCACATGTAAATTAGTTTCGGCTTCCCGCCCAACGTAACAAGGGGGCGGGGCTTTGAGCTCACCCGCTTTGTGTTTGAGGAGCAGGAGTGAGAGGATCCGCATTCAGTCGTACATGTACGACTCGGACACAGACCAAGCAGAGAGTACAAAATCATGTGTCTTTGTATAGTTTTACAGCCAACTGTGTGCTAGTTTCAAGTGCCGAGCTTGTACACAGAAACTAATAACCACACACACTGAATTAACTTTGACTTAGGCACCGGATGCGCCGCTCGAAGCCGCGACATGGCACACCAGACACTTTCTGTGGCGCGGCAGAAACATGAAGTGTCCCGAATCGTCGCGCCACACATTTTTGAATTCTAAACATAGGTTTCTATCAGGGTACACACAACGGTGCTTCATGTCTGCACCGGTCCGTGGCGCCCAGCCGTCGACTTGAGTGTACCCTGATAGAAACCTATGTTTCGAATTCTAAAACGCATGCTAGTTAAGATCACAGGAAGCTTCTGGGATCGCAAGAAATGCAAACGGCTGAAGTATAAGGTAGACTCAATGAGAAGTACACATGTTTGCAAACCTACCTAAAGATACAACCAATAATTCAGATTAGAGCGATAATGTGGAGAATATTGCTCTTGTGTTGAGCCCAATGAGCCTTGCATCTAAAAATAGAGCTAGGGTGTTCCTTTAGTAATATCGCTTTGACTCACGCTGAAAATGACGGACGTGAATCAACAAACTGAAGATATGATGACGTGCCTGTCAATCAATATTGGTGGGCGGGGGGACCGCTCTCCTACGTAAAGTTGTGGTCGGTTTGAAAACAGCTCCAATTGGTCCACCGTTTTTATGTTGTTAAATTGAGAAAAAGCACTGGGTGTGCTTATATCACCCCAATATGACGGTCTATACACCATACATGCACATATGTCAGTCCAAACAGCTTGAAAAGTAGATTTTTTACCATAGGTGCCCTTTAAAATAAAATCAATTGTTCACTATATAAAAATATAACATTTTAAGATAATTAAATTTATCGACTAAAATATAGGTTATGAGCCTCCAAATCTTAAGAGATACCTTGATACCGGCCAAATAATTCATATCGGCGCATACCTACAAAAAAAGCACCCTTTTGCAAGTTTTTACAATCTAGCCTAAGACTTGGATTGGGAACACTGCTTTTGATTTATTACATTATTAATAAGTCATAGCATAGTTACTATATTAATCATTTTAATACTTGATGAAGCTTTCCCCCATTACAATAGTATGCATTCATGAACTGTGCATAATAAAACTATGGACAGCTGGGCATTTTGGATTCCATGTTATCAGAGGGTTTGCATGTCATGTCATCAGGTGATTTGGATTTCACGTTGTTGTGTTTCAGGGTTCTGGCATGCGTTTGGCTTTTACCTCTGCCTCCGGAGGGCACTGTTGCCACGTCGCCAATGCCAGGAATACTCATGCTGAGGCCAGTGTTCACTAGATGCCCTTCAGTGGGTTTCAGCCGCCAATTCAAGCCAAGCAGATTAAGAGCTGCAAAGGAAAGAGAAAGAGAGAATTAAAAAATAAAACATGACACCACATTACACCTTCCGACCACTTCATGTATATACAGATGACACGTCCTGACAGCCGAGAGCCTGCGACACCCATGCAACCATAACTCTCTCTGACAGAGGAGACTTTAGCATACAAATACACTCATTACAGCCAATGACACTTTGACTACAGTCTGTGCTTTGTTTGGGCTCCGTGCCCAGACAGGTTTACTTGGACCAGGTTTAATCCAAACCGCTACAGGAATACTAAACTCGCCGTAGATATGAATATATCACAAGCAGACGCGGGCGGGAAATGAGCAAAAACAGAATGTCAAACGCAACATAACACAATGTCAGGCATTTCTTGATATTGCAAAACAAGGTGTGAAAGGACAAACCAAAAATTGTCTCAGGGAAAAATATAATAATAAAACCAAAGCCAGTTTAAAGTTGGTGACAGATGCCAAATATCCTCAACACGTTCTTGTTTTTGTGAGCGCCAGAGGGGATTTTGGCGAGACGCCTGCTTCTCTCCGCACCCCATATGTACTATAATCAGTGCTTCAGCACTTCCAGGACTTTGTAGAGACTGATTAGCTCCAATGGAGATCACTCGATATGCAATATTCAGAAATGTCAAGTCGTGTTTAAGAAATATGATAATGATCAGCGAAAGTTAGTTTTGTGATGTGCTGGTGGAAATTACAGGCGAGATGCCTTAAGGGAAAACAAGTGCAGTTATATACACACACACACACACACACACGCACATCAAATCTTGCCGAAAAACGCTGACATTCGCAGAATCAACCGTAACACCTCACCTCCGCCCTCTAGTTCTTCTATCCCTCCCTCAATCTCATCCAGGCAAAATCAATGGCAGCTCAGTGCTTCCCTGCATCCTGACGGCATGTGTGTTATCGCTCTCATGAAGAAGGGTCAAAAGAAAAAGCTGACTCTTTCAAGCTGTCAGACTCTCTAGTCATTGTCCCACACACACTATTCCTCATCTTATCACCCTATCCTCTAATCAGCCTTATCTCTCGCTCAGTCATTGTTCTTTTCACCTTTCTTATGTCCTCCATCCCTCCTGCTTTCTGTTTATTTCACCGTGGTGCTCGCTGGCAGAAATCCTCTATTATGACCTGAAGCCTCTTGTTGCACTAAACAACGTGAAAAAAACTTCTGAATGCTGATGGTAGAATTTACACTCGTAAGTTCTATTTGAACTGTGATTATTTTAGGGTGACATATGGAATTTTCACTATTCACAGGAGGTAGTTGGTGACTTTATAGCAGTCTGAATCCAGAATGTTGGTGTTTTTCTCTCCCACCCTGCATGAAAAACCCTGACCGAATGACCTGCTGTGTTTTTAACAAACACTGAGGTTGTGAGGTGATTTAACGGTGTGCTGTCCGAATTAATATCAGTGAGTTTGTAATGGAGATTAAGCCACACAGTAAAATATAAATCTGTAAAAAACAGTCAAAACGTTGGCAGCAGAGCTTTCGGAGATATTTCAATTACAGAAAATAACCATCTGACAAAATTACATGCAAAAACTGTAAAAATACAGAACATACTTTACAAAATTCATCAAATTACATTTTATTACTGTTGATAATTTGCATTTAAACTGTAAAAAATGGGAAAAAATGGTAATTACTGCCATTTTACTAATGATTACTGCAATAATACAGATTATTACTGTCATTTTACTAATGATTACTGCAATAATACAGATTATTACTGTCATTTTACTAATGATTACTGCAATAATACAGATTATTACTGTCATTTTACAAATTAATACTGTAAATATATAATTTATTATTGTAATTATACAAATTGATTAATGTGATTTTAAAGATTATAACTGTAATTATACAGGTTATTAATGCAATTATACAAATTAAATAATGTGATTATAATGATTATTACAGTAGTTATGCAGGTTATTACTGTAATTATAGACATTAAATAATGTGATTATACAGAATAATGAATGTAATTATGCACGAAATCTCTAAGTATTTCATACATTTTCCCACTCTTAACATACCTTTAAAACAGAAAAAAAAAAATCATTTAAAGAATTATTGAAAAAAGCTTATGTATAAACAATTGCTGTTGTCATAAAACGCTGTAAATATAACTATAAGCTATAATATAGTTTAACAAATATTTTTAGGATACATAGGTTAAATTAAATGTTAAAAATACAAAACTTTTATATATCTAATTTTTAATTTCTTTTATTTAGTTTTTACAAATAACACATTTGGTCATCATTTAACAACAAAAACAAGCTTAGTGTCATGTGAGGACACCTGCACAACAAAGTTGAGGATCAAATGGCAATTAAGAGAATCGTCTTGCAATTAAGAGTTGAAACAGGAACAAAAAGGTACATACAGATAAACTCAAGCGTAAGGCGGCAAACAAAATAACATATATATTAATAAACAATAATAATAAGTAAAGGGGTCCAGCATGGCAAAGGGAAACATGTTGCAATGCTCACTAAGCAGTTTAAGACTCAGCAACGATGTGTCTGTGTGTGCTGAGTTTAAAGTCCTTGAAATCAGTCCATAACGATCTTCTGACTGTGCGTGTGTTCAGTTAGAATTAGGGACTCGGGTGTGCGAGATGCATGCTGGGATTTGTAGATTGTTAAAGTAGCGTGTGTGTAGTTTGCCAGCGATCCACAGGCGCTAGATCACTGGTGATCGTAACAATAGCGTAGCAACATTGTTAGAGCAGAAAAATAAATATTTTAGTTTACAGTACATGCATTATATGCAGCCTACAAATAACAGGCTATTATTTGACATTTTTAACCTCACTTTAATCCTCATATGATTAATATCTTCACTAAAAACAATGTGACTGAATTTTTGTTTCCCTATTTTTACAGGAATAATCTGTAAATATTAATGTGAAATTACATGTTACTCTCTGAAAATACAGACATTTCCTTTAAAAAACAGAAAAAAACAATACCAAAATACAAGCAATAACTGTAAATTTAATGTTTGAATTTTTAATTACAGAAAATAATAATAATAACACTGTATAATGAAAAAACTGTAAAATTCTGTAAAAAATACAGACAATTACCTGTAAAATAGCGTTTATTTTTTACAGTACAGTCATTTTGTAAATTATTTTTATACTTCATGGTAATTTGCATCAGAAAAGCATTAAATATGGACACTTACATTGCTAAAGTGCAAGAAATCTCCATGTACTCTGTTTATTATTGACTAACTGTCAAAAGCCACCTTTTTTAGAGTTGTGTTACTCCAATGTAATTGGCTGTTGCCATGACGATCATGCCAGCACTGATGCCAACACCCCATGTGAATCTAGCGTGAGTTTGATGAGGGTTAGAGCTAAACTGCAGTAAAGTGGATCTCCTGGGCCATATTTGAGGATCTCGCATACAAATGCCAGCAGTTTCAGGTTCATAGGATCACAAACTCAGATGTCCACCACAAAAATGATATTCATCCAAAAGAATATTTTTAATCACTGGAGGGCTTTGGAGATTCTTATTTTTCAGACAAACAAATGCTGTCAGGAGAAGGCTTTAAAAAAATAAGTGCTGTCTGAAATTTCACTCAAAACTGAGCATTATTGTAAGCCTCCTTTGTTTATGTTGAGTTATTTCACTTTGAAGACCATGAAAATAACCTATTCTTTGCTATAATTACTGAAATTACTGAACCTATAAACTGGAGCCTGATAAAAATGCTCATTTTAGAACATTAGAACATTTCTGACAGCATTTAGAAGTTTTTGCATCTGAACTCTTTAAATGTTCTGAATAAGTTTTTGTTTTGTAGTGATTCCACTGTTTTTTTTCTCTTTCATTCTCTCTCTTTTCCCCCTATTATAAACACCATTCTGTGAAAAGGTTACAGTATACTTTAATACACTCTTCCATAATGGGCTATGGTTCAAAAACAAATATAAATTTATATTTACTATAAAATTCAGAAGCTTTACCTCCATGTTTTACACTGAGAAATCCTTAATAATCTCTTTATTAACAATAAATTGCAGTTTCAGAAGAATGTCGCTCTTAAGAGACATTAGACTTGGATGAAAAGACGCTCCAGCCCAAGACAGATCCCAGCTAAGGTCAGTTTTGCGAATGACTGCTTACCTGTGGCATTTGATGCAAGCAGTAAGAGAAATAAGCAAAAGGAGATCACTGGAAAAATGCTGTTTTATTACCTTTATGAACACGCTTGCTGGATGCACACATGCTTTCAGATGAGAGCTTTAAAATGTGGACGTTCAGCTACTAACTGCATTTTCAGATCTCGGAATGTATTTTGCAATCTGTATAGGAAGAACAGTTCTTTTGGGGTGGATGTTATTTACAAAAGTCAAAGCACTGGTTTATAGTGTCATATGAACTGAATCTGTGGGTCAAATCTTCCAGTACTGTAGCTTACACAGACTTTAGGTTTGCTGTTGCTTTATACATGTTTTAATGATTTTGCATCAGCTATCAGGAAACCTTAAACTATCTTTTTGAAATATTTAAATAATCTACATTTTTATTTATTTTATTTTGTTTCATTTTGTGCTGGGGCATAACTAGGCCCACACGGAATCTGCGCTCGCAGAAATCCACAGATTTTTAGCCCATCATTGAGTCTATTTATTAACTTGTGTAAATGTGTGTAGATTTATATTTATTCAGTTTTTTAATTAATTTCAGAAATATTATTGAATAATATGAAAATGATCATATAATTTATCTACAATACACTTTGTAAAGTAATATTTTCTGTCTTTTAGTACATTTATTATACGAGAGACTAGCTTTAGTTACCAAATAAGTGGATCTAATTGGATTTGCATTAAAAAGGTATTATTGTTTATTTCATATATTAAGTTTTTAGTTATGATACACCCAAAATCTCTCTGCATAAATCCAAAGATTTTTTAATAAATTCTGAACAGAAATAGCAAAAAATGTCTGCAGATTCTGTCTGGCCCTAGGCACAATCTAGAACATAGTCCTCAACCTTCGCAGCTATATCAGTAATAGTAGCCTGTATGAAAAATAAACATCATGGTTCAATCTGAAAGTAAAATAAAAAGATAAATTAATAAGAAATTAAATACAACTACATAAATAAATTAAATAAAAATAAAATATTAAAAACTAAACAGAAATGTAAAAACTAACTAAATTTTGAATTGGGATCTGACTCTAAATTCTACTATGTATTCCATGTGAAACAGATGTGTTTGACTACTATAGTACAGTGTGACTGTTCACTGTTCATAGAAAAAAAAAAGTTTCTCTTCAAGCGAGATGCCAGCGTTCAGGTCACAAACTTACATAATGGCAAGTACATGTGTGCAACAACAACTGAAAAACAATCTAAAGGCTAATGAATTTACATCCATTTACATTCATTTACATTGAACCACCTTGACTTCAATCACAATCACACACACATGCACACGCACACACACACAACAATGTCATTTTAGTATCAGATTTTCTAGTATAGCAAAACATCATGAGAACAAATATCTGAACAGAGTTAAAGAACACATATGTTTTTTAATTAGACCAAAATTATTGAATTAATAAAAAATACAATGTTATACTCTGCCTCTCCAACCCATTATAGCTTCAAAGGTATTTTAACACGCCGAGTGAATTTCCATGAAGTCCGTCAGAATCTCATTAATGTAAATGTTCAGCCATTTCAACAGCATGTTTACAAGTTTTAATTCGCTGCAAATGTGTTAACAAGGCAACTATTTGTCAACAGAGGATATTCAATTAACAGTAACAACAGTAACCACAGTAACAGCGGAATAAATAAATACAATTAAAATAATTAAAACGACAATTTACATACTGCAGGTTCATTCAGCATCCGTCTAGAGAAAAGCACTCTGACAGCAAAGCAATCAGACTGATATTTCACAGATTTTGATTAAAAAATGAGGCATAATCAAGGATCAAACTCCGGTCTCATGCCTGTATGGCAGCATTATCATTACCATTAATGTCATTTTGCACTTTTATTGCTAATCAAATCTTATGGAGATCTTACAAACTCATTTTTGGTCTGCGCAATAGGCATTAATTATTAAGAGGAAATGTGTTCGCTGTGAAATTCATGAGATGCTGCATCTCACTTTATGTAATCTCTATGTATAATTCACCTCTTCAAAGTGATGAATAATATTACCTAGCTGAAGCACAGAGAAAGAGGAAGGGGAAGAAAGAGAAAACGTGAAAGAACAGACGCAGATACAGATGACACAAGTATTCCCCCGACTTGCCTGAATAGGTCTGGAGTTGTGCTCGGATGTAAAAGTGCAGTGAGGAAATGAGCTCATGAGCTGCAGAAGTTATTTCACTGAGCTGGTGCTGACAGCAGCACTGCAGAACTGCAACTCTTTCTTCAGCACTTCTCTAATACAGCCCTAATGCGTTTCTGACTTAATGTTTATATGCGTCACATGTTCAGTTAAGGCTCTCCATTGACCTGATTTACACTAGGAGGACCCTATAATTTCTCTGATGTAGAAAATATGGATGGAATCATAAAATCCATCCATATTATTAAAAAAAAGTGACTTTATAATGCAGAATGTCTTAAAATTTTGGATGAATGAATCACAGTTGTACACTTGGTCAAATATGAGTATTTTTCTGTAAAACTGCATCCAAAATAAAAGCTTGTATTTACATTCATTCAGTCATTCATTCATTCTCCTTCGGCTTAGTCTCTATTTCAGAGGTCCACAGCAGAATAAACCGCCAAGATTGTATTTACATATTATATAAATACACACATACATGTAAAATATTTGTGAAAATGTTTATTTATATTGATAATTTTTCTATTTATATCTAAAACTAATTATAATTAAATCTAAATATCTTGGTTTTGCATTTTTTAGTATTTTATATTTATATTTATATACACAATATTTTTACACAGTGAGTACATAAACATTATGTAAATACAAAAAAATTATTTGGATGTGATTAATTATGATTAATTATTTAACATTGACATATATTGACATATATTATATTGTTTATATATTTATAATAATATTAATAATAATAATCATCATCATCATCATCATCATAATTAATTTGTTAATTTTCCCTCGGCTTAGTCCCTTATTTATCAGGGGTTGCCACAGCGGAATGAACCGCTAACTATTCCAGCATAAGTTTTACGCAGTTGATGCTCTTCCAGCCACAACCCAGAACTAGGAAAAAATAAATAAATAATAATAATGATGATGATAATAATAATATCAAAATTATATTAAAGGGATAAATCACATTTTAAATAAATCACATTTTAATTGTCAACCAAACAATTCCATTTAAACCAAACCAGACACAGGTGAACATACTCAACCAATAAATAACCATAGAAACAAACTAGCTATATATATATATATATATATATATATATATATATATATATATATATATAGAGAGAGAGAGAGAGAGAGAGAGAGAGAGAGAGAGAGAGAGAGAGAGAGAGAGAGAGAGAGAGAGAGAGAAAAGCATGATTTTTTTACCAAGTGAATAAGAAAAATCGATGTGCCACTGAAAGATCAAAGTTGACAGTACATAATTTTTTGTCACCTTGAGCACCAGAACATTAGAGGAGGACAAATGTGCAGGAAGTTTGAAAAGCATCTGTCAGAAACAGCAGGGAAAAAAGAAAACTAAAGAAGGCACTGTGTCTGTTACTGTACTAAATAATTCATGTTAGCACAAAACAAGCAAAAAAGAGTGTTTTATATTATATTGCCTTAAAACATAATAAATCTGTGTATGGTTCTACCCCCAAAACAAACACTTGTGCCAAAAACAAACAAAACAAATGCTTGAGCCACCAAGTCTAGTGGTTTACCAAACTCAAAAACACACACTTGTTTCATTTAGGCACAACACAGCATGCAAAAAACGGTTTAATGCCCTGTCAATTCTCAGACTTGAGACTTTTTAGCTTTTATAAAGTGTTTTTTTAAGTGTGATGAAAAGAAAAATCTCAAAAATAACCCCATAAAGTGTTCCTTTTGCCACAATTTATCATTTTGAGTTTGTAGATATCAGTAGAGGCAGCACAATTGCTCAGTGGTTAGCACTGTCACCTCACAGCAAGAAGGTCACTGGTTCAAGCCCCATCTGGCCCAGTTGGCATTTCCATATGGATTTTGCATGCTCTCCCCGTGTTTGCGTGGGTTTCCTCCACAGTCCAAATGCATGCACTTTAGGTGAATTGGGTAAGCTTAATTTTCAGTAGTGAATGTGTGTGAATGTAAGAGTGTATGGGTGTTTCCTGGTACTGGGTTGTGGTTGGAAGGGCATCCGCTGCATAAAACATATGCTGGATAATTCCGCTGTAGTGACCCCTGATTAATAAAGAGACTAGGCGAAAAGAAAATAAATGAATGAATACGCTCGCAGAGGTTTTTTATCTCCATGCTTCAAAGTTGTATTCTTATCTGTATTCTGAAGGCTTTCACTAAGGCATACTGTTTGTTCATGCATTATTTGTCTGATTATATACATTTTATTCTATTTAAAATTGTTAACGTTTTTTTTTTTTTTTTTTTTTACCTGGTATTTATTTAGTTATTGTTCTGAATAATGATGAAAAGAGATCCAAATATCCACCTCTCAATGAAAAGGAGTTCCATTTTCTTACTCTAATATATCAAAAAAGTGACTTAAGCATCAGTTATAATAAATATACAATACAAATAATACAATTTGAACCTGACTTCATTTATTCATTTTCTTTTCGGCTTAGTCTCTTTTTTAATCTGGGATCACCACAGCGGCATGGACCGCCAACTTACCCAGCATGTTTTTACGCAGCGGATGCTCTTCCATTCGCAGCCCATCACTGGGAAACCCATACACCCTCACTCACACACATAAATACACTATGGACAATTTAGCCTACCCAATTCACCTGTACCACATGTCTTTGGACTGTGGGGGATACCGGAGCACCCGGAGGAAACCCACACGAATGCAAGAAGAACATGCAAACTTTACACAGAAACGCCAACTGACCCAGCTTGAACCAGCGACCTTCTTGCTGTGAGGCAACAGCACTACCTACTGCGCCACTGCGTCATCCTTTTATGCTACATATTTAAGGAAATTAGTGAAAATGTTTTTTATAAAATAACATCATATTTACAGTGCTCAGCATAATTGAATCCACCCCATTTCGAAAATGAATAGTTTTATCCATTTCTCAGTGAATATAGGCAATGTATTTTGGTGCATTTAAACAACAGATTTATTAAACAGATATATTTATTAAAATAATATTTTAGTCACCAAACAAATTTAGAAATTGAAGGATAATAGAATTAAATTCAAGCAAAATAATGCAAAAAAAAATTACAACCAACAAAATTTCAACAAAAAACTTTTTTTTTTTTTTGCTTCTTGTTTTTTTTCTCTTTTTTTTAATTAATATTTAATATTTTTCTATAGCATATAAATGTGGGTGTCCTAGTTTTTGGACCATTATTGTAAGTTATTTCTTAGTTAAACTTCAGATTTGGCTTCAGTACTGACTAATCTAATGTATGTGCACAAATATAATATTGTATAGCTTCCTATTAAAAATATGAATTTAAAAGATAGATTTGTGAGGGGTGTACTTATATATGCTGAGCACTGTATATATTTGAACAGCATTTTGAAATATTCACATTGTAATACAAATAAATTTTTGAAATTAAATCCTGATGCGAGGGAAGTATGGTGAAACATGTTTTTTCACTCCATTCACATGCAGTGTCTGGCCTTAAACACAATGTTTCCACTATTTGGATCATGGCTCACCGCCAAACACTTCATTTCAAAACTCCTGATATTTGCCCACCGTTTCATTATTTATCAGGCCTTGTGTTGCATTTACACACACAAGGGACATGTATGGATGAAACAGGCTGCTCCCAGCGGGCACTATTCCAGCAAAAAGCAAATAAATCACACAATCAGGAGCCACTTTGAAGTGCAGCTACAAAGATAGCGATGGTGAGATGGCCAGCAAAACCCTAAAAGCCGTATCACTCCATCTTTTTTTGTCCAGGGACAGTTGCTACCTGAATGAAAGCAGTCATGTGAGTGTGTCCCCATGGAGCCCACATGAACACACACACACATTTGTACCTCAATCAACCTGATGCAACTCTTCCTCACTTCACAGCAATCTCCAGCTGATGTTACAGAAGACTTCTTTAATGTCTACACAAGGCCTGCACAATTAATCAAAGTGCAATCAAAATCACACTGCAGGCTAGTGTAATTATTATACTGCAAAAGGCGGTGCTTTAATTATAAAACAATATATAATATGCATGCATTATGTGCTTTAAAGAGAAAGGGCGGCATGGCTAGTTGTAAATTACGCATTAGAAATGTACAGTGAGTCTTCAGAGGAGCTCTTAATTTGTGAAAACGTCTAATGCTTGCAGAGAGAATGAAGATTTTGGAAGCCAGTGAGATATAAACTCTCAATTCTGACTTTTTGTGTAACAAATCTTACTTCTTTCCTCCAAATTGAGGAAAATAAATTTGCAATTGCCAGTTATAAAGGGAGCGGGGGATCTGTTTTCATCTGTGAAAGTAGATCTCAAAATGTTCACTTTATAATTTGAAAACATTAAATATTCCTCAAAGGCGGCAACACCAAAGCTCCAAAAATACAAATTTATTAAATTAAAAAGGCTGACACAAAGCGAAATGTAAATTTGTATTTTTGGAGCTTTGGTGTTGGCACCTTTGATGAATATTTAATTTGCACCTTTTTTGGCTGAGCACCAAGAGGAATGTGCGTGCTTTTTTACAGTTTTTCATAATTTGAAAACATACAATTACGAGTTTAAATCTCATAATTTCGAGAATAAATAATCAGAATTGTGAAAGAAGTTACAAATACTTATTATTATTCAGTGGAAAAAAGCTAATTTCCAAAGATGACTGAAGCTTCATTCACACTACGAGCGACTCGTAGCGGCAAATCGATAAGCAACCGTTTATTTCAATGGAGAGTGAGCGACTTCTGACAATCTCCTTCTATGCGAGCGACAGCGACCGTTGGCGACCAGGTGGGCGTATCGAGCGACACGTCAAAGTTGAGAATCCTTCAACTTCATGCAATTAAAGAGCGATTTTCTTGAAAGACAGCCAATAGAAGCACCAGTAGAGCTCACGTGATCTTCTCTCAGTTCTTCGTGCTGTTGACCTACACAGACCTACGTTAGCAGCAGGTTGCCGCCCAGAGTAACAGGCAGCTACAAAGTCACTGCTAATGTGACTGAGGTATAACAAAGTAACTAACCAACTATCTAACAAATTAAATAAATAAAACTGTCATAAAAAATATGATGATATTAATTTAAGATTATTATATTACTGTATTGTAATGCAAAAAGACTAAAGACTTAGGGTGTACTCACAGTAGGCTATACGAACCATGCCTGGGCGCATTAACTGGTTTGTTTGACAAGTGTGAGTGCTCTGAATCATACGGTGGCCGAAAGAGCTTAACGTGCTTTCAGAAAACATGTGTAATTACAAAAACAACGCCAGCAAATTTAGAAAAGATCTTTATCAGTTTGACAGCACACGTGCTGCAAATCAACACAAAGCAAACACATTTTTATGAAAACGTGCTGCATTTTCTCACAACACAAACATTTAATAAAACACACTGCATTTTCTCACAAAGCAAACATTTTACAAAAATGCGCACGCATTTTCTCACAACACAACGGAAATGTTTTAAGGAGACCCTAAAACGTAATGGTCCCGGCTATTTAGACTATTGTTATTTAGGCTAATATATATACTAAAGACACGGGAATCAGGATATTAAAGTAAACAAACAAAAAACTCACCTTTCAAAGATCATCTACAAATTCACTGAGCAATAGTCATGACACAGCAGCCTCCATCACATTTATGGGTACTTTTGAAACATTTCCGTTGTGCTCATTCTTTTTGTGTTGTGAGAAAATGCAGAACGTTTTTGAAAATTGTCTGCGTTGTGAGAAAATGCAGCGTGTTTTATTAATTTGTTTGTATAGTGGGAAAATGCAGCAAATTTTTAAATGTGTATACATTGTGACGATTTGCAGCACACGTGCTGTCAAACGGATGAAGATCTTTTCTTAATTTGCTGTTTTTTTTGTAATTGCATGTGTTTTCTTAAATTGCAGCACGTTAAGCTCTCGACCACCGTGGAATCACATCTGAGCATGGTTCAGTTGAGCGGCCCTGGCCCGGATGTAAGAGGTGTGCCAGATCACGGTACGCTTGTAGTGTGAGTGCAAATCACGCCTGAGCGCAAAACTGAAGACGCAATGTCACTTTTAAGGGATTGTTTCATATAAATATTTTAATCATTCTTACTTTTCAATGAACGTGAACTGTAATATCTTATTAAAAGTGTGAACCTCCTAATATGTGCAGCTTGATGAATTTCGTGAAAATTTTGAACGCCAAAAGAGTGTATCTGTTCAGCAAAAGATTTGACCGTTTATCATCGCATTCCAAACAACTTAAAATAACACAAAACAAGATAACTAAAGCGATCTACTGAGTGAGAGCGCTTCTCTTAAAAACTGAACAGTCGCAGCATCGATAATGTAAGCTTGCTCAGGCTCGGAAGGTAAAATTGCAGTGTGAGTGCAGGCTGAGGGAGAGAGGGGAGGTGGGACAGTCGTGCCTGGGCATGGTTCAAGACAACCATGCCTAGTATGAGCACACCCTCAAACACAAAGAAACAAAAAGTTTATTTTAATTACACTTAAACTGTTTATTTACATTTAAAAATGCTTTTGTGTTTTTACACTTTAATTGGTGTGAAAAAGTGTTTTGGAATAGGCAGAGAAGTACAGTTCAGAGTTGGCATGAACACAAATAAACCTGTGTTGTTTATTACTGCTAGATGATGTAGTTCTATTCTCTGTCGACTTTCTAAAAAACACTCTTGACTGACCAAGAAAGAGCAACTCACAAGCAAAAACACCCCGGCCTTCCATATCACCTTCAAAAACAGACACACACAACCACATAATCGCCCTCTTGCTGAAGGTGAAACTGTTGTTTTCTTAGCTGCTGATCTCCTCAGAGTGTGTGTGTGTGTGGCTCTGATGTGTGTTTTGATTAGAGGTGCGCGAGTCCTGCTGCTATGAATATAAATGAAAGGCTACAGTGAACCACCGTACCCTGAGGACCAGCTCCATCCGATTACATCAGCTCACTCAGTCTTGACTGTTGACCAAAAAACTCACAAATGCACCCTGGGAGAACTTCCAATCCCTAGATAAAACTCGTCCCAAAATGCCACACACGCTCCAAAAATAAATAAATAAATAAAATCAAGACGGTTGCTTCAGGCATGCAAGGTCTACACACACACACACACACACACACACACACACACACACACACACACACACACACACACACACACAAACGCAGACACACACACACACACACACACACACACACACACACACACATAGTTCCCCAAAGCTTCTGCGTGGGCATGACGAGATGGATCCAATCTATTCCACTCGGCTTGTCAAATACTCAGAGCACAACAATCACTCCCCATGGTATAAACACACATACACACGTGCAACCAACTTCACCTCTTGCAGTCCTATATGCACCATTGGAAAGCCTGATGCTTTGACTGACAGCGATTTTTATCACTGGTACAGAGTGACGATGGGGATCCAGCGATATCTGTCCTGTGATACGATCACATGCATGCAAATTCGACAATCAAACTATTTCACTCCCCTGTCACTCACTTTATTATTAGGCAGCTGTCAGAGAAAACAATGAGATCAATATAAAAGTGAATAAAAAAGTAATAAAGATATATAAGTGAATAAAATTGCTGTTAATTTGACATTTATTCTATGGTTGAACTGTTAGCCTTTGTGATAAGGGGCTGATCTACTGTGGTGGCACGGAGTGGCAATGGTACTATGAGAAAAAGTATTGCCACCTAATCTGCTCCCTCAGCACTGGCAATCAGGTGTATCAAATACAAATCAGTTTCCTCAACCAATTTATGGACATTGTAATGACATTAAATTAGAAGACATAAAATTAGACATAAAATATTCAAATGAATCTGTTAATTTACCTATGAACTGCTTTGTTTTTAGCCACCTCTATGTCGCCATAAATACGTTTTTGAATATGTAAATCAATATATATATTATGTATATTACATTATTGTTTACATTATAAGCAATGAATTGTTGGACTTGATTTTTTAATACTAAAGCCTGGTTTATACTTCTGCACCGAGTGATCGGCGTGAACCATGGCGCCTGTCTTGCGTGTTGCCGCGCATTTATACTTCTGCGCGCTGTTTGTGTTGCTCTGCAATAACACTTCCGAAACGCTAGCAGGCAGTGAGGTTTTATGTTCCTCTGTGTCGAGTTTATTCATGGGTGTTTTGTTTTTTTCTGAATGCTACCTTAATGTAGAAGTAGCTCAAACTCTCTCATTTTGAGGCAGGAACCGGCGGATGTGCAACAATTTGAATCATAAGGTAAACACAAAACAAATCTTTCCATCTGGGGCTTTTTCACAGTACTCCACACTTGTTAACACTCGCGGCAATGGGTTCGTGCCGCTCTTGGTCCCCCTTATCAGCGCTACCAAGCCAACCAATCAGTTTGAAATATGCGTCGTTGCGACGTGTAGTTAAATTTTTTGAGAGGTGAACGTCACTGTTGGCGACGGCCATGGTGAGGGCTATGCGTCAACACGCAGGCTGCGCCGGAGCATATGCATGCGCTTAACGCAGAAGTATAAATCAGCCTTAACACTGGCAGTGTTTATAAAGTAAATACCTATACCCCTACACCTATTCCTATCACCTTCCCCATGGCTACTAAGACCAGAGTGAGAATTTTCAATTTATTCATATGGAATGGTAGTGGTTGACTAGTAACATAAAAAGCGCAGAGCACTGTTCTTACAAACATCAACAAAAAGGTTGTGCTTCTTACATGTAGCCACAAGAAAACAACATTAACATTATAACAGATGTGCAGTAAATAGCAATTTTTCAGCCAACAGACATTTCTGACAGACTGGCTTATTTTGTCAAGCCATCATGTAGCATTATATTGTCAAATTGTATTATACAATTTTAAAACATGTTGTGTAATATTTTGCAGTGGTTATTAAGTAGGGGTGTTAAAATTAATTGTTTCTTCGGTGCACCGCGATGCAGACGCAGACAATTCAGTATCGGTTCATTAATAATCATAACCGGTTATTATGTACTGATGCATCTCATATGCGTTCTGTCGCGAGGGAGGCGAGCGCGGGTATTTACAACACTACAGGCGCCAACTACTTCAAAAAGTCACTGTGTGTGTTTTCTGGAAAGTCTTTCACTGGCACTTACAGCAGAAGCCCCTATTTCTCTGGGATTGAGGGAATGAAAGTGAACTCCATTTCTCTCTCTCTCTCTCTGTCTCTCACTGTGGCCCATTTCACCTGCTGGCGTGACTTTTCCTCTCGGCTGCTGGCGTGACTTTCTACCCTCTCTTTTCCTCTCTGCTGTGTGCATTCCTGCAGCTGTACCTGTGCATTGTCGCGGGACCCGACCAGATTTTGTGTTTATGTATCTGTGTGAATAAGAGACAGTGTGGTGCTGTGTGTCCATGTGTGTGTGTGTGTGTGTGTTTATACAGACAGCTTGTTATAGCCACCGTCAAAATACAACACTGTGTAAGGAAAGCATCGTCAATGCACCGTGATGCACCGAAATATCGAATTGAACCGAATCGATGGCATGATAATCGTAACCGAACCGAACCGTGAGACCAGTATAGGTTCACACCTCTATTATTAAGGGACTATTATTGGCAAAATATAGCAATTTTTGGTAACACTTTATACTAACTACACACTATGAATCATCTATTAAGCACTAGCAAATAGTAAATTCATAATCTGTTAAACATTAACTCTATATTAATAGACGATAGAAAGCAGTTTAGAACTGCAGCTACAAATGCTCTATTCTTGACTTATGAGCACATATAATGTGCTAATTAATTGTACTTTCGTAATTTGTGACTGATTTGTGACTGATTTTTCATGATTAAATTAAGCATTTACAAATCATTTGTATTTAAGAGTAGTTGGTGGTTTTTAAAATGAGTAGATGATTAATAAACTATTGAAATCATTTTTTATATATTTTATTATTCAGGTATAAACTAATAGTTAATCTTATGTTAATAAATGCTTTATTAACTCAACGTCATGCAGTTTTGTGACCTAAGTGAAGACTATTTATGCTTCGTAAATCCCTTATAAATGACAATTAAAGGCTAAAATCAAATGAACAATAATCTTTGCAATCTTCTCTAAAAGAAAATTACTGTAAAGTGTAAACATTGCTGGATAACAGGAGAGTCAAAATACAACATACAATTGGATAAAACAACAACAATATAATGATTCAAAACTATAATAGGATGCAACATTTTAATGTTATTTAGCGATGTTTAAACTGTATAGTAATTTTATTTTAGATAAGGTTGCAAAGATTTATTTTTCATTTGATTAAGTTTTATTTGTTTATCTTGAAATGAATAGAAATAAATAAAGTTGTTGATGTTCTTTTTTCCTGTTCAGAATTTAACTGAGCCTTTAATAGTCATTTATAAGGAATTTACAAAGCATAAATAGTCCTCACTTTAGATTAAGTCACAACATTTTCACAGAGTTGAGTTAATAAAACATTTATTAAAATACTAATTAACTAATACTATATGCCTGAATGTGAATAATAAGAATTATAAATGTTAATTTCAAAAGTTTATTAATCATTTACTAACTCATTCTGAATGATCTTAAAAACCACCAACTATTCTTAAATAACTGGTTTGTTAATAATGCAATACTCAATTAATTTTTATAATTTTATAATTTTTATAATTTATCATTAACAAAGTATGAAAACACAATTATTAAGCACAGTATACATGTGCGTTTAAGTCAAGCATTTGTAGCTATAAACTGCTTACTAACATTTGTTAATGTAGAGTTAATGCTTAACAGATAATGAACTAACTATTTGCTAATGCTTCATAAATAGTTCATAGTGTGTAGTTATTATAAAGTTATTATAAATTAGTTATTCTAATTTTTTTCACATTTTTTTTAAAGATTATGATCGTAACACATTAACATTGTTATGAATGTATTCAATCAGATTATTTTTTGGGTCCCACTTTATATTAAGTGGCCTTAACTAATATGTACTTACACAGGAATTAATAGTTCATTACAATGTACTTACTGTGTAAATATATGTATTTACTGTGTAATTATGCTTGATTAAATACCTGTATGTAATTACGTCTGTAACTAACTTCTGTAATTACATTTGTAATCACACTGTTGACCATCTCCCTTACACATTAACCCACCCTTAAACCTACCCATGCCACCAAACCTGTCCATAACCAAACCCCTATCCCCACTCAAGTGTTCTCAAATACATTATGAACACAGTAAGTACATTGTATTTATTTTTTGATGCAAGTACATAGTAGTTAAGGACATTTAATATAAAGTGGGACCCTTTTTTGTAGTAAAAATCCCTATTATTGCCTCTATTTTGTTCCATTTGTAGAAAAAGAAACCAGTAGCCACTGACATCTATACATGGAAAAAAACCATGAAAGTCAACACAGACCAGTTTCCAACATTTTTCAAAATATATTATTTTGTGTTAAACTGAAGAGATGAATCCAATCTATTCCACTATGAAAAAATAAATTAATGATTTCCCCATGACAAAATGTGCATATAAACATACATGCACACACACATGCATACACATGCAAACAAATTCACCTCCTCTCCCTCTCACGCACAACGGAAAATCTGATGCTTTGACTGAGAGTGTTTTTTTATCGCTGGTATAAAGTGAGGATGGGGATCCTGCGATCTCTGTCCAGCAATCCGAGCGCATGCATGCAAAGCTCCAATCAAACTATTTCACTCCCCTGTCACTCAGTGGTTTAATATTAGGCAGGTGTCAGAAAAAAGCATGGGGAAAGTAAATATGAAAGTGAAAGTAAAAAATGAAGAGTGTCATTTTAATCAACACTGGGCCTGTACGATGGAGTATGTCAGTTTGAGTCAGGCAGACAACAACTGGGCTGCGAGTTCCAGATTGGCTGGCGAACATATTATCTCCACGCGACAGAATCTCCAGCATCTCGGGCTGTGTAGGTGTGTGACTGATTGGTGTTTGTTTGGGTGGCCGTTTGGGCAGAGGAGCGCGCCATGAGCCTGCCAGTGTGTGTGTGAGGACAAATATAAAATGGGCAGGTGACAGTAAAAGTCCCCGCTGACAGAGAGCTCTGGTAAATGGACACATAATGACTCATTGTGACTGACATACAGCATGTTACTGCAGACCTGACGGAGTCTTGACCTGTTTTCATAAACAAGTTTCTGTCTCATTGGCAGGAGCTGGAATGGTGAGTCATTGCACTGCCTGCTCACATCACTCTAAAATCGAATGGATGACAGTCAATACCAAGCCAGAATTCAGTCCATTATTAAAGGGATAGTTCACCAAAAATGGATATTTGCTGTTCATTTATTCTCCCTCAGGTCATCCTATATGTAAATGACTGAACTTAACTTTAACTTTAGCTTTAACTAAGTACATAGAGCTCACATATGCATAGTAAAACGTCAGAACGTTCGAGTGCTTTGTTTGTATTTTATTGGTCTTTTTTTCAACCCAGGCTCATTCTGAAAGCGTAGTCCCATGGACATTTCTGGAGACCGCGAATTATGTAGCCAGGGGTACGTGTGGCTGCATTTCATTTTTTTTAAACGAACACTTTGGGGGGGTATGATGCCGTTCCTTTTCGCGCTTACCGGCTGACCGCTTACCCCGTGTGGAGGGCTATCCTGCTCCAACCAGTGTGTCCAGTTAGCTTGTCGTGTATGTCAGCGGATCTGAGATACAGAGAGGAGATGACCACGATGACGGGGTTCGAGTCTGGGGAAGAGCGGTTCCAGAAATCAGCTAAGACAAAAACAGAATCCAAAAAATTAAATGAACGAGTGAATAACAGGGTGAGAATGTGGTAAAAAACGAAAACATGGAAAAAATCAGACGAGGGCTTTTGTTTTTCTGGACGGCTTTTGTAAATCGTTGGTTGGGTTTTAGGGAAGTAAGTGGGTGGGCAGGTCAATCGATAAAATTGGTTTGGTTTAGGGAAGGAGGAGGGTGGGTCAGTCGATTTGTCGGCTGGCAGTTAGTCATCCAGTCATTCAGTCAGTCAGACAGACGTTCGGTCGACAGCGGCCTCTGGTGGGTTTACGCGAGACCATGGGCGCGAACGGCACTCGCGAGAGAAATTTGAGAAATGAAAAAGTGCACGCAGCGGCCTCTTGTGGATTCGCGAAAACAAAAACTGCAAAAATACGTACCTCCCGGGATGTATTTCGTGGTCTCCAGTAACGTCCATGGAACTACATTTTCAGTAGTGAGCCTGGGTTGCTTTTTTTGTTTGTAACACTGTAAGCTATAAAATTGTAGATTTTTACTATGAAGACGCTGTTTTCGCAAGTAAATAACTTGTAAACAATGTAAACGTTCTACAGAAAAGACTGTGATGTAAACAAATAACTAACCATCTGTAATTCAACTCTGTTGTCTGGCGTGTGTCTTCTGAAGTAATTCCCAACTTGGTCTTGATGACAAATCTCCTTCCAAAATAAAAGCGCTCTCTTTGTTTATGTGTGTGGGCATTTGAATAGTTACTGCCATGTGATGTCTGTTTGATGGGATGGACTGTACCTCGTGTTTGTTTCAAACAAGTGACGAAAACGGAAAACATTGGTTTTCGAGTGTAGTTGGTTCATTTACAGGAAATTTTCAAGCTTTATGTGGATATATTTATCATGACTGTGAAGCAAGAACATCCGAACACTCAAATTTGTTTGGATTTTAGTAACTATAACTTTGACTTTTTATTCAGTTTGTGGTCTTATTTTGATTGTAACACTGTAAGCTATAAATCGTTTTTGATTCTTACTATGAAGACGCTGTATTAGCAAAGTAAATAACTTGTAAACAATGTAAACATTAGGTCTCCGGAAGAAACTGTGATGTAAACAAATGAATAACTATACCATAATTCAACACTACTGTGTTGTCGGAATGTGCTCAATGGCATACTGTATAATGGACAATTACCTTTCAAAATAAACTGTGATGTACAGCAATGAATATGTGTGTGTGTCTGGTTAATACAGTTATAAAATGTTTTGTACTCCACTTCTATGTACACCTTTAGCAAATACATTCTTTTTTAATGTGCTTGAGGGTTGTAGATTTAGACTGGTGTATAGTTTGTCAAGATTACTTGTTATATATGATAGATATGTTATTTTTGCTGTAATCTATTCAAAAACAGCACCCCAGTTGGTCCACTAACCTGATTTCACCAAGCAGGACATGTTCCTGGATCAACATATATGTTGATCCTGGAACAACATTGCAGTCAGCCAATCAGAAATAAGGCATACTGTATGTTTACCGTTTATGTTAAGTTTAGTCTTATGGTTGGGTTTATGCTCTTCTACATGATTATCCAACTATTATGTGCTGATTTTGGGAATAAATGACAGTTATGGTTGTTTTTAGGGGTAGGGAATAAGTATGGATAAGTTCCAGGATCGCATCGTACTTGGAAAAATCATGACGTGCCCAGTGGGTCGACGTCCTACCGCTAGCTAAAAGGATAAGGCAAGTCATTTCACTCTGTGGCCATCTTTGTAATGCCTCTCGGGCAGTATATTTAGGCATTCAGTTTGAATGGGGAAACATCAAATTCTCCAAAAATACTAAAATACGTTCAACTGCATATTTGAAACCAATAAAAGCAATAAAATTAAACAACAATTGTCTCTTAAGTTTGATTTCTAAATGATCATACACACAAAATAGCATTTTTTTCAGGTTGCCCAAGCTAATGCGCACTTGAAGAAAACGAGATCACGACACCAACCTTCTTTATGGCTGTTTCTGTTTACGTGTTACACATTATCATCATCTGAATAATGCCATCCAATCATCTGAGGTAATTCCCAACTTGGTCTTGATGATAAATCTCCTCCCAAAAATGACAGTGGCCTCAAAGTACAGAGTAGTTATGGTCATGTGACGTATGTTTGATGGGACCGACTGTACCTTGTTTGTGTCATACAAATTACAAAGCGAAAGAACATTTGTTTTCAAGTTTATTTGTTTTGTTTAAAAGTAGAGATGTCAAGCCTTATGTGGATATATTTCTCATGCTGGCATTCCAGTGTGTTTGCTGACCTTAGAGGTTTCATAACAACTGGAGAAACTGTCCGAAAAAAAACACGTCTGGTCCAAGCCCCTCCCCCTGAGGATCGTGGATTGGAGGATTGGCCATAGCAGAGGCATTTACTATGTAGAGCTGCTACAAACCATATACAGTTTAAGTCCGAATTATTAGCCCCCTGTTTATTTTCTTCCCCAATTTCTGTTTAACAGAGAGAAGATTTTTAACACATTTTTAAACATAATAGTTTTAATAACTCATTTCTAATAACTGATTTATTTTATCATTGCCATGATGACAGTACATAATATTTGACTAGATATTTTCAAGATACTTCTATACAGCTTAAAGTGGCATTTAAAGGCTTAACTAGGTTAATTAGGTTAATTAGGCAGGTTATGGTTATTAGGCAAGTTATTGTATAACAGCGGTTCGTACTGTAGACTATTGAAAAAAAATGTATAGCTTAAAGGTGCTAAGAATTTTGACCTTAAAATGGTTTTAAAAAATAAAAACTACTTTTATTCTAGCTAAAATAAAACAAATAAAGCTTTGTCCAAGAAAAAATATTATCAGATATACGGTGAAAATGTCCTCTGTAAAACATAATTTGGGAAATATTTAAAAAAGAAAAAAATAATTAAAAGGGGGGCTAATAATTCTGACTTCAACTGTGTGTATCTGACTCATTTGAATTGGACTCTGAATGCTTTATTTTAAAGCAGAGAAATGATTAAACAGACTCAGCATTGTTGTTATAGGCTGTCATAAGCAAAAGCACTTTAATTCAACTTTCCGAGCTGAAATGTAAACAACACTTTAACTTAGACTAACCATGTTCTGTAACGATGTTCCGTACAGATTACCTTTTACGCCAATCTCGGAATAAATACTTACGAGTCGTAGACAAGCTATATATCTGTTTAATCCTTATTTCTCAGTCTTTCACCCCTGATCACAACAGAGGACCTCCTACCATATGTTTCCGAGAAAATCCAGTAAGTTTGCTACGTTTACTCAATGCGCTTGAAAATGAGCAATGGGCAAGCTAAAGGGAGGAATGTCACTTTAGAAGGGACACACAGTATTACAGTATATATGAAATGAATATTATGTTATCACAAATTGTTAAATAAATGATCTTTTGTTGAATAAATGCTTTGAAATGGAGCTATTGAAATGTCAGTTGTGGGTGATGATCACATTGCACATCTCTCCACCAGAGAGAGCCTGAGGCACTGCAAATGCTGTTTGGATAATCTTTGTGCAGTGACGATCAGTGGTGGAAAGAGTACCGAAAAATCATACGTAAGTAAAAGTAGCATTACTTGCCTAAAAATGTAGTGCGAGTAGAGTAAAAGTATGTGTTGTAAATATTACTCAAAATTTAAGTAATAAGTTGACCTTTCAAAAGCGCTCAAGAGTAGTGAGTAGTGAGTATTACACTGTAAAAAGCAGATGCATTTACATGTTGTTTGTGGATGTGTGTAAACCTAATATTCTGTAGTGTATTTAGTTACGGCCCAGCAGACACGCAACATCATAAGACGTTAATGTTAGGTTTAATTTAGGTTGTGATGTCAGGTGACCAAAATTCAACGTCTAGCCAGCATCTAAGGACAATGTTATTTTGATGACCAATAACAACCTTAAATGATATTGATATTTTGTTGATTTTAGGTTGTTAGAAAATGACCAAAATACAACATCTTGAATTACTGACATACTGATGTCAAAAACTGACATTAACTGACATTAACCAAAATCCAATATCTGAAAGACGTCATAGTGGTAACATCCATACAACATCAAGCTGTAACATCATTACACATTGATATTTTGTTGATTTTAGGTTGGAGGTTGGACAATGACGTTGGCCTGACATTGAGTTTTAACGTCCAACCGATTGTCATTTTGTAGACAAAATGCAACATCCCTACAACGTTGGGGTACAACTTCAATCTGATGTCATGTTGACGTCTTGTGCCTGCTGGGTGTTTAAGGCCATTTCGGTCTTCATACAGTAAACATCCCTCTTTTTTTCATCAGTAACATGCATCTAAACCTTATAGGTTTGATTCGATTAGACAAATCACAGGACTGAATTTTCTAACCCCCATAGACAAGAAAAAATAAAGTAGTGACTGCAGGTTGAAGGAAAGTAGTGGAGTAAAAGTACCGATACTGCAGTAAAAATGTACTCAAGGGAAAGTAAAACACACATTTTTTTAAAACTACTCAGTAACTTACAATTCCGGACAAAAAAAACTACTTAATTACAGTAGTTTGAGCATTTGTAATTTGTTACTTTACACCACTAGTGATGATGTTCATATCATAAAAGGTCAGTTAAGTTAGCGTCAATTTGCATGAATTTAATGTATTAATATTTGAAATTGTCATGCTGTAATAAAATAATAATACATTCTGATGTTAGTTTTAACAATGTCCATTTTTGCTGGTGAATTGAAGTTATGCACCCTGTACGGAACACTATTTTATTTAATGTACAGAACATCATTAATACCTATCATCCTCCATACACATGCTTAGCCGGTACTTTACCCTTCTTTTTCTCAAAAACTACTGGTCCAACAGTCATCAATCAAAATTTGGATTGTACAATAGGTATTCACCCAGAGAATGAACACACAAACATGCGTATCTGGCATTCAATGACGTCAGAGGTCATTTGAGTGCGCTGAATATCGAAAAGTGTACGGAACATGGTTAGTCTACGTTACTATTATACTATCTACTCTGGCTATATGAAAAAGCAGCAACTCAAAATGACCCTCTTCATGTTTCAGTTGAATATACGTCACACACTGAATAAAACTGTTCATTCCAAGGCACTTGAGGGGATTTGAAAGCATCTCTAATCAATCGGTCAATTCCTCTGTGTGTTTCCCAGAGACTCGGGTCATCCAGACAGCGGCTCTCACTTAACTCTTCATTACGACCGATGTTCGTATGCACAGAATGGCATCTACGTGTGCCAGGAGGCGGCGGGGGGCAGAATACTTCACTTAGCCTTTAGACATCCATCATTTATCTCTCCTTCTTTCATCTGCTTCTTTCGCCATCTTTCACCAATTAGTCCAGATTAGTCACAGTGGCCTTATGGCAGGCAGAAGCAGCCGCTGCCCCCTGCGTAAAAAAACCCCCACCTCCCTCATCAGGACCGCAACATCTGTCTCCTAGCAACCGCATCCAGATCTCAGGCAAGGGATGCTGCTGATGACAGAAGAATGACAAGACAAACACCAGCCTGACACTGTAATGATGCCACAGGTGAGAAGTGGACAAAGCACCAGAATGTTGGAATTTAATGGGGGCACACTCGAAATTCTGAGGCTGGATTTTACTCTCAAAAATGCATGTTACTTCTATTAATAATGCAATGCTGGTGAATATCAGTGGCACAGGCAAATATGAAGAGAATAACTGATGGGTCAATGTACTGTAGAGCTTTGGAAATATGAAGAGGCCACTTGAAATTGGTCAGTTTCTTTGGATATTTTAGGTATGTGTCTGAGTAAAATGCTAATATTTGATGCTATAAAGGTCTGACTCCAAATTTCAAATAGAGTTAGTACATTTGTTTTTTCAGAAAATGACAATTGGTCATGTTTTAATGTTTTATATTGAAATATTAACACAAATATTGATTCCTTAACTCTTCTAAAGTAAAAACACTGATGTTGTCTCAAAAAAATATATATTTTGTTTTCAATTTGGAAGAAATGCCATCAGCAGTTTACAGAATGAAATGAAAATTACATTTTACTCAAACACGTAAATATAAATCCAAAAAAAGTTGTCTCTTATTTGATTCCCATAGCTATAAAATATTTAAAAAATTAAAAAGGAAAATACTTTGAAAAGGGGCGGTGCGGAGGCGCAGTGGGTAGTGCTGTCGCCTCACAAAAAGAAGGTCGCTGGTTTGAGTCTCGGCTGGGCCAGTTAGCATTTCTGTGTGGAGTTTACATGTTCTCATTGTGTTCGTGTGGATTTCGTCCGGGTGCTCCAGTTTCCCCCACAAGTCAAAGACATGCGATATAGGTGAATTGGGAAAGCTAAATTGTCCGTAGTGTACGTGTGTGAATGAGAGTGTTTCCTGGTGATGGCTTGCAGCTGGAAGGGCATCTGCTGCGTAAAACGTATGCTGGATAAGTTGGCGGTTCATTCTGCTGTGGCGACCTCTGATAAATAAAAGGACTAAGCCAAAATGAATGAATGAATGAATAAATAAATTTCACAAAAATATTAAGCAGCACAACCATTTTAAACATTACTACTACTAATAATAAATGGCATCATCACATAAGGATGTTATAACCATTTCTAAAGGAGGCAAGCAAATGACATTGCTAAATTGGAGGCAGGTCCGAGCCTGTCTTAAACGCCAAAGTTCCCTTGACTCCGCCCCCTTGTCAAATCAGTGCCACAAAGTAAAACGAGCAGAAACCTAAAGTGCAAAGTGTAAACAGCATCACAAACTCACGGTTGACTAAAAAGCTAATTAAAATAAGCATTGTGTTGACTGGATGGGTTTTGTAAAGGCAATGCTATAAAAAATGTTATCCAAATATATAGTTTTTTATTGCAAATATTTTATTGCAAAAATGTAGTTTTTGCACTGATTGATTTGAATTTTTTGCAATTCTTTTTTTATTGCAAATTTCATTTTTATTTCTCAAAACTACATGTTCCCATTTTAGTTCTTTATTTTTGTTAGCAAAATTAGTTTTTATTTCTCAAAAATGTATTTTCGCCTTGAAATTTTTGGAGTTTTGCATTTATTTATTTATTTATTTATTTGCGCAATAATTTATTTTATTGTTTGCAAATCTTTCTTTCATTTTGTAAGTATATGACCCTAGACTGATTCCATAGCAAACTCCACACAAAAATACCAACTGACCCAGCTGAGGCTTGAACCAGCGAACTTCTTGCTGTGAGGTGACAGCGCTCATATTTTAATATTTAAATGAATTTTAAGTAGACAAAAAGAACATCCAATATCTATAGTATGCTTGTAAGAGCTGATCTGAAAACCGTCCCACATTTTTTTAAGTAAAATGGGAATTTTAAATATGGGAATTGTCAACAGTGCAATTTCACATACAAAATGTCATCTTTTACACATCCCCATACAGGAATTTTTTTTTATTTGTGGCAAAATTTCGTGCAAGAGAGCTAATGTAATCTATATGTTGCTCTGACTGTGTGATTTA
Source organism: Danio aesculapii (assembly GCF_903798145.1). NCBI lineage: Eukaryota > Metazoa > Chordata > Actinopteri > Cypriniformes > Danionidae > Danio > Danio aesculapii. The sequence continues at coordinate 15,923,558 of NC_079455.1, read as the reverse complement.
TGTTGTGTTGGTAAGACGAGTAGGCCTTGATATCACACAGTGATACGATAAATATCTGGAAAATATCCAGAATGACTTTACTGATAAATCTAAAAAAGTGTTGTTCACACAGGCAAGAACATTCTGGAATATTTCCGGAAAATTTCATTCACACATCTATTCCAAAATACTGGTAAATTCTGAAGTCATTAACCAGAAATTACCTATAAATGGCCGTGCTTGTATTTGTAAACAGAAGTGGCCGTGCAGCTGATTTGTCCCAGACACATCCAAAAGCAGAAGCGTGAACCCCAGCTAAATGTTCACACATTTGACTACATTACAAATTCTGTGAATGGATAAGTATTGTGAACAACTTGGATGAAAACATATGGAGGAACACTTTCGCATGTCGAGATGTACATAATATGCGTGTGTGCAGGCGATTTTCCTTCTGTGTTCACACAAAGCAGCATTCCGGCAAATTACCGGTAATGTTACAACTTCTCTTTCCAGAAAAATTGCTGGAACGAATTTACCTGTATTTTCAAAAAGGGTCTGTTCACACATGAAAGGTCTGTATGTGTGAAAGGGGCTTTTGTCATATTATGTTATGTTTTTCTTTATTTGTGATAATATTAGGATTTGTTTTTGTATTTTTGTTTTAAATATGTAAGTTGTGTAACTTACTAATGTGTATTTTTCAATTTTTAGTTGTGAGAAAATGTATGAGATCATGTGATCTGAAAGCGTATAAAAAGAGCAACATGCAGTGATGAATACTGTCTGATAAAGAGCCGATGTGCTTGAAATGTTACACGTTTTGTGTTAGCTTTTCAATTGAATAAACTGGTGTTTTTTTGGAGCTTTTTCCACTTTTTGCTGTTTGGCTGAGCACCCATTTAGAGTGATGTGTGTGCTTTTGTGCATTTTTCCAATATTTAAATGCATATAATGAATTAGATTCTTGTTTTCAAATGTTTATAATATTATAACAAAAGAGTTTTGAGTTGTTACAGTAATGTGTCAAATATGAATCAAGGATTATGCATTGGCTGAACAGCATGTTCCAGAAGTGCTCAAAATTTGAGTTTGAGTTAGTGTGTGTTCATTTGCAGAGTGTTACAGTATATAAAGTGTGGCACAAACTTTACAAGATGAGCAGCGTTGCTCACTTGGTGGTTACAGCTCAGTGGAGCAGCCACACATATGCATTAAGAGTCCCATTGTACTGGCAAACAATCCCTGAGGTTTTGGAATAGTTTACAGAACACTTTGCAGGCCACTGCACACAAGATACACACACACACAAATACACACTCATTTAAAAATATACTCACATCAGAACTACCCTGAGCATAAATTATGTGTGTATACAAATTTCTGACAAGCATTCAGGCAAGAATTGGCTCTCTAATATGCACAGAACCTAAAAATAAAGCAGAAGCCAAGAACACTGCAAAATAAACAGAGAAAAACAAATGAGACGTTAAACTTGTAAATGTGCGGATTACTCGAGCAGAAAAGACAGACGGCTGTGTATTTTTTTTCACTGCTTTGTAAAGGTGCAACTCTCGCGAAGGCTGGCGGAGACTCAAGATGCTTGGTGACATTTACTGTCGACTGTGTTGTTGGAAAAGATCCGACTCTTATCGGTCTCTCTCTCGCCTTCAATGCCACTTTTCTTTACTGTTCAAGTACAACTCACAGTGGTGAAAATACATCACAATGTGTTCTCTGTCTAACAGAGCTGCAAAATTAATAGTTGAAGGGATCATTCAGCTAACAAGTTAAATGTGCTGTTAATTTAACTCACCCATAGGTTATGCAAAATGTAGGGTTGTCTTTTAGGAGAATTTGAAAGGGCTACAAACACTGTGAGAGCAAGTAATACAGTTTACAGGAAAATCAAAAACCCAGAAATGCAAGTAAACCACATTATTGGTATATGCCAAAAAGTTTTAGGTGATAACAAAATTTGCTAAATCTGTTTATGTCTGAAAAAAGAAAGGCTGAAAATACAAACTGAAGATATATGCAGCTCTTGCAAACGTTGCTCCCAGTTTAACTTGTGTGTAATGGAGCTTGCAGCATGCTTATGAATGCTTATCATGCTTAAATCAAATAAAACTAAAACTACTAATAATATTATTATTAATCAATACTATTTTTAATATTACTACTACTAATATATATTTTAAAAACTAATAATATATATTTGTATCCTACATGTAAAAGTAAGCCAGTGCAAACATGTTTTTGATGGAGAAGTTTGCTGTAATTTGTTGTGATCATTTCAATAAAAGTATTACCATTTTATATATTTATATTAAAATTAATAATGTATATTATATTAATTATAATATTGCATTTCATAAATGAAGTAGTCTTATAATAAAACAACCATTTAAACAAAAAAGTAGTTTAAAATAAGTAAATTTTGTACTGATTGCTGCCCTGAATTTCCATTTTAGTGCATCTCCACTATGTTTAATAATGTATCAATTTAGTTCACAGTTGTGACATCAAAGCATAATAATTTACATATCTGACTTTTCTTTTTTAATTTACCATATCAGTTGTCAGGTTAAATAAATCACTAACCCTTTGGTGTGTATGATCACACTGGTGTGATCAGTATAGGCTGGTTTCTGGTGTATTTTTAAATAATTAAACAATGTTCTTTTTATTCACATTAGCTACACAAGATTTAGGTCACTAAAGCGTTTACTCTATTCTTCTCCCATTTAAACAGTCATTTACTTTCATGTATTTAGGAAAAGTTGATGAAACAACTATTAAATACAAACTCACAGCAGCACTAATCTCTCCACTGCAGCACTAACTGTAACATGGGAGCCCATCAACCATCATAGTTCAAATAATATGATAATTATTAAGCTGTTTATACAAGGAAATAGACATTCATATGCAAATTTGAGAATTGAAAAATATATTTTAAATTATAAATAGGATTGTTTGCCAGTGTTCTACTCGTCTGAGCCACCTGATGAATTAGATAAGTTTTAAATAAAGGTTACATAAAAAAAAAACATGGAGGAAGGAAGGTCAACAGGAGTATTTAAATCTTACATGTGTTCAAATCTGAATGTTTTGCTGCATTTTTAGCAGTAAACTTATGGCTCATACAATCTGCTCTCATTATGCAACATTTTGATTGTAACACTGCTACTTCTGATGCTTGAGAAGGGAACAATTATTTTCATGAGTCTTTTTTAATAAGAAATAGCTCTGACTTTAAGATTTTTGTTTTTTTAACTTCAAGTAATTCAATCTGTCTGGTTGTTTTAAACGAGGATGTGCTACATATTACTAAGGCCAGACAGAATCTGCGGATGTTTTTTGCTATTTCTGCTGAGAATTTTGGTAAATATCTGTGGATTTCTGCTGAATTATTTTGGGAGTATCATAACTAAAACCTTAATATATTAAATAAAAAGTAATATCTTTATAACTAAATGCAAATCTTTAAAATGCAAATCCAATTAGATTCACTTTATTTGGTAAACAAAGCAAGTCTCTCATTTAATATCTCTACTAAACGACAGAAAATATTACTGTACAAACTGCGTTGTTCATAAATCAGAGGAACATTTTCATATTAGTCAATAATATTACTGTAATTAATTAAAAAACTGAATAAATATAGATTTACACACATTTACTCAAGTAAATAAACAGATTTAATGATGGGCTAAAAATCTGCGGAATTCTGTGGAAAATCTGCAGAAAATCTGTGGAGTTCCATGTGCGCAGATTCCGTGTGGGCCTACATATTACCCATGTTCTCATCAGCAAACTGACAGTTAGCAGATTAATGCGTTTACAAGCTGGGAAGAAAATAATTTATTACAATGAATTAAGCTGTTTTATTAGACTCAAGCAATTAACGTTTTGTCACAACCTCTATGTAAACTGCATGTTATTTTTTATCATGGGAAAAACTCTATTTAAAAAAAATGAAAAATCACTCTCAGTTTCTCCAGAATGGTAGATAAGCTCCACTGCCTGGTCTTTTATTCCCTCTCTCCAAATCCACTTGAGGATGCATCAGACTCAACTTTTCGCTGCTCACTTACTCAAGAACTTAACCTAAAATAACTCCTTTTAAAGTAAAAAGAGCAAGTTTAGACTTGAAACTCGGCAGCGCTCCCTGCAGAGAGGTGCCTTGATAAGACCAAAACCCTCGTTCCCCAAATACACCCGAATCACAGGCCGTATCAAACAGCAGATGAATCGCGCGCTGCCGTCTGAAGTAAACGTCCACACGCTGAGGCTCCTTCCGCCCCTCTGCGTGGGTATTTGCTTTGCTGCAATTGTACCACAACAATAACACACATCAATGGTTCATCAAAGATGCTTTGAAGCGCTTCGTTCTTGGTGATAAATGTCATTCTTCTGAGTGAGTCATTTCAGGGTCATTCTTTGAGCTTTGAAAGGCCATGGTGTGCTAGAGGACGCTGAGCACTGGCTAGTAAACCCTCGGCTAACTACACTAACTTGTGCTCGTGACATTTAAAGGAATGTCTAATTAAATCAATTGATGTATCATGCCGTGGTTGCTGACTTATTGTTTAGACAGCAATAAATGATCCACCGAGGATCCGTGAAATCGGTTCAAGACCTAATTGTGGGTGACTGAATTGTAAAATGTGAATTAAATATCAGTGTTTGCATCGTGATTAATGATAAATTGCTGTTGAAGTAACAAGTGAGTTTCTCTCAACGCCTTATGTTTGTATTGTCAAGGACGTCAAGGCTTGAAGGTAAAGCAGATTCACAAAAGGCTGAGATTGATGTTTAAAAATTCCAAACGCTGAGCTTATTAATGTTATTTATATTACGTGTGCGTCATTTAAAATGATCTTTTGATACTAAGCAAGCAAGAGCTGGCGTTCTTTCATTTTTGAAGATGACTATACAATAATATCACTCAAAAGATTTCGCTGAAAAAGAGATTAATATTTGATTGAGGAAAAATTTCAAACATTTATATCACTCACTCACACATGCATGGATGCACATAACCAGGCACACACACACACACACACACACACACACACACACACACACACACACACACGCACACACACACACACACTATTGAACTATTTTAAGCAAATGTGGTCATTTTGAACAAAAAATATTATGCAACAATTAATAATAAAATATTATTGCTGAGCAGTATATATACACATTGGCATGGTTTCTGAAGGATCATGCAACACTTGAAATTTCAAATAAAATTACTGTAATTTAAAGCTTCTTTTTAAGATAATGACAACTGGTTAGAATTACAAATGACCAAATATTGAATTTTAAACTATAATGTAAAACAGAAAGTGCAAGTCTGAAAATATTTAGTCTCTTGTTGTTATTTTATGATGAAAAAATTGAAAAGACGAAAGATTTTATGCTAAAAAATTTAATTGTGATGAAATGTCATCAGTTGTTTACAACATCAGAATACAACAAATATCACATTTTGCTAAAACTATAAATCATAAGCCCAGAGACACTTTTTCAAGCGATCTCTTAATTTTTCCAAATAAAATTTTTTCATTTATATATTTTTTTATTTATGAAACATTATATAAAACATCATTATATATATATTTGTAATTATAATAAACCAAAGGTGCAACTTTATTTCATTGAAACAAACGGCAAAGCTCAAAATACCAAAAAGGCATCTGGTACAGAACAAGCTGCTTGTTTTCTTGACAACTGATGTCATTCACTTAAACACCTACTAACAAAAAGAATACTCCTAATCGTTGTTGGGGGGTAACACGTTATAAATAACACATGTTACGTAATAATATTACTTTTCTAAGGTAACGAGTGAAGTAACACATTACTTTTAAAAATAAGTCATATTATTTGAGTTACTTTTTTACCTTGCTTATCTAGCTTTTAAAAATATATTGTGGAAGAAAAATAACCTTAGTCAGGTTGAATCACACACTCAATGAGAGAGCGTGCAGCGAGGGAACAGACAGTCGGCTCACACTCATCATCATCATCATCAGGTCTCTTTTTTACAGCAGATTAGTCAGTGTTCTGTTCTAGTAACTGAATAACTCAGGATATGGGGTTATTTTGAGTCAGTGGGGGTATTTGATATGTTAAAAAGCAAGTAATTAAGTACTTATTCAAGACGCAAACTGTTTCATGACAACTCCGTTCAATTTAATGAACTGGTTCGACTGATTCACTTAAAGGATCTGGTTAAAACAAACAATTAATTCGCGAATTGTCCGTCATCACTACAGATAGAAACAGAAACAAAGGCAGGCCGGAGACTTACATTTTTTTTTAATGGATTCTTGTTATTTTGAACTCATTGAAGAAAAATTTGGATTGTTGTTATGTGTAAGTAAAACTCGTGACAACTGCAGGAAACATGACATAAAAAAAAAAAAAAAAACTGGATGCAAAGCACTACTCCCGCATCCTAGCTCCAGCTAAATAACAAATGATTGACATCAGTTCACGTTCTCCAGGAAAAACTATCAATACGACTAAACTAAAAAATGGTTATTGCTTTTATTGTTGAGGAGATACAGCCACTAACTACTGTAGAAGCGATAACATTTTATAATACAGTATAGTACTATTCTTTCTCTTTTGGGAAACTATTTACACATTTGTTAAGGCTACATGAAGCAGTTTTATTCAATGTATAAAGCTCAAAGATTTATTTTGATTTGGGGATGTTTTTATCGTCATTTTAAAGGTTTAACATCTGTTTTTGATTATTTCATGTTTGTAGCCTACTCTTAGGCTTTATTGCAAGTGAATTTACTTAACTAATAGCACAAAGCATTCAAAAGTAGCAAACACATCACTTCAGATGCTTTCATTTATTTGTACATGTAGCAAGTATAGCTCTGGGTTCAGAAAGTTCTCAAAATATAATTTTATCCTACATTTTCTGAAGGAAAATGAAGGTGGTATATAGGTGGCTATTAAATGCAGAGCTTCTCCATTAAAAAAGGTAAAAAAAACACCTGCAAGTTCTGAAAGAGATCAAACCCTAGCCAGGGGAAGAAAAGTAATGCAAAAGTAACTCATTACATAACGCAATACTTTCTATAAAAAGTAACCAAGGCAATTAGTTACTTTTTTGGAAGAGGAACCCATGGCATCATCCATGGCAAACAATAATGGCAACCACCATTCCCGCTGTAAAAAAAGCTATGAATCTAGAACCACAAATGTAACTCTGAAGAACAAAACCAGTAACAAGAGTCAATTTTTGGAAATTGAGATTTTCACATCTCCTGAACACTGAATATATTGATGTATGGTTAGTTATGATATGACAATATCAGGCTAATATACAACTATTTGAAAATCTGGAATCTGAGGGTCCAAAAACTCAAAATCGCATTTAAAATTGTCCAAATTTCCTTCTTAGAAATGTATATTGCTTGTTAAAAATAACACTTTGATATATTTACAGTAGGACAGTTACTAAACATCTTCACAGAACATGATTTTTACCTAATTTACTAACAATTTTAGGCATAAAATAAATATTTATAATTTTGACCCATGCAACACTTCTTTGGCTATTGTCAAAAATGCAACATAATATTGATTTTGGGGCTCCAGAGTCACAAATATCTGCACATGCACTGTAATGCTGTGAACACATACCTATGACATACGAGAGCAGAACGGCCAGCAGCACAGCGGCTGCGATTGCAGACACAGCGGCGCATTTCCAGCTGCAGTATTTGGAGGGCTTCTTCAGCTTGAAGGAGCTCCTGGAGAAAGTGTTTCTGGGTAAGAGTCGAGGTGGCGGAGAGTAAACGGTACCCCCAGTTAACGGATAACCTGGAGAAGAGCTGCTGAACAGAGGAGTGCTCCCAGACGGCGTCTTGAAGAGGAAGTGCCTTAAAGAAGAAATAAACAGAGAAAATGATCACTACTTTTTTTATCATGAATGCCAGCAGAAGGCAAACCTCTTCCTCATCTTACAGTAACGTTCTGAAATTTGTCAATATGCCCATGGCTTTACGGGGCTTTGATAAATCTCAGAAAAATCTGCCTTAATGAGTTAAATGACCAAAAAAAAAAAAGCCTGTTTGAGCTTGTTCAATGGCTAACTCTGGGGAATAGGCTTTGTTTCATTCACATTTTTCAGCTCATGTTGTTCATTTTGTTCTCGTGCTGTAGTGTTCTGCTAACAACCAGGAGTTCAATTTGTGCATAATGGCTTTAAATGAGGCTCATTTAACACAGCGCTGGTCATTTAAAAAAGTATTAGGCATTAGACTACTACTTTGTGTACTAGTAGTGGAGACTGAATGCATCATAAAGACAAGTTTAATCGAGTGGTCAGTAGTGAGAATTGATTTTTGCTGTTGTTAAATCCCTGAGCTTGCTAAGACGGATGCTGAATAATACAGTTTGGAACTGCACTGAACCTTTATTTTTTTAAAAAGATTGTCTCCATCTAATACTACATGAAAAATATGCATCCATCAATATGGAATTGCATATAGGCCAATACTGTACATACACATCTTCATTCATATATTCATTCATTCATTTTCTTTTCCACTTAATCCCTTTATTAATCTGGGGTCGCCACAGCGGAATGAACCGCCAACTTATCCAGCATATGTTTTACGCAGCGCATGTCTTTTCAGCTATAACCCATCACTAGGAAACACCCATACACACTCATTTACACACATACACTACGGACAATTTTAGCTTACCCAATTCACCTATACCGCATGTCTTTGGACTTGTGGGGGAAACTGGAGCACTCGGAGGAAACCCACACAAACACAGGGAGAACATGCAAACTCCACACAGAAATGCCAACTCACCCAGCCGAGGCTCGAACCAGCGACTTTCTTGCTGTGAGGCGACAGCACTACCTACTGCGCCACCGCGTCGCCCCACAAATCTTGTAAACTAATATGAATTTTCTATGCCTGAATCCAAAACGAAAAGGTCAACTGACTACCCTGATGTCAAAATGACACCAAAAACAGCTTAACATAGGTGTCCAAAAACACAGGAAAAAAATTGATTACAGCACTGTTATGTGATGTGCTGTGCGATAATTTAAATCGAATCCAATTTGAAACATTGCGATTAGCTAATCAAAAGAGGCTGCGACATGACATATATATTATTTAACTTCCCCCCACACAGAGCGAATGCGTGACTGCTGTCTGTGTGTGACACTTACATTTTTTTTCTGCCCAATCAGAATTGCACAACCAATCTAAGTGGAACATCCACAATAAAAAACAAACAAACAAACAGTAAATTGTGAACGAGTGGGATGATGGCATCTGCCGCTTCAGAAGCATTAACAGACTAATTCATATCAAAAATTAATATCAAAAACAGCATTGGTAATATGGGAATATCTTGGTTTCAAAGTCACCGACACCAAGCAAAAACATGTCATTTGTAATAGGTATCGCAGAATTGTTGCTACAGCACAAGGAGATACAACAACCAGCACCTAAAAAAGCACTACAGGCACTATATGCACCAGTGGTGTAGTCCTAAAAAAAGGTGGTGTATATATATATATATATATATATATATATATATACTAAAGATCAGTTACCTGTAACTATTGACTTTCAAAAAAGTCAATGGTTACAGGTTTCCAGCTTTCTTCGAAATATCTTCTTTTGTGTTCAACAGAATAAAAAAGACAAACCAGTTTGGAACAAGTGAAGACTGAGTAAATGATGACAATTTTTATTTTTTTGGGTGAATTATTCATTTAAAAGGGACAAATATTTAAACAAATTTATTCAATTTAATCCCAATTCAATGATTTATGCTTAGGTAATAGTGACCCCAGCAGACCCGGAGATTGTATTTAAATGTATATGAGCATATATATATATATATATATATATATATATATATATATATATATATATATATATGAATGGAAATATAGGAGGGCTAAAGCGACGCCCATGCTGTTTTATAATTTTACTTGAATGTTTCAATGAGACGTCATTCAGCTGATTTGTTGTGATCTTCGAAAAACTCACGAATTGTTCTCACAGTTGATGCGGTCATCAGGGGGCGAGGAATGGCGCAAGTTAAACAAAAATGCACCAACTGCAACCAATTAAGATGCGAGTTAAAAAACATTTGGTATACCGTTAAAGGAGACGCGAATAATAAATTAGGGATGTTAAATCATCAAAACAAGTGAGTATACCGAGGGTATGATCCTCAGAAGTCGTAATACCCAAACAGCTCGTGGAAAAAAGTAGGCATACTGAGCATAAGTGAGTATAGCAAGGACTACACCACTGATATGCACTATATATGAGGAGCATCTTGCTAAAAAGTCAACTGAAAGTATTGCCAGTGATACTCAATCTAGTAGCAATTAAAGTACAATTTCAGAGTTGTTTGCTTGCTAATATAAGTTGATATCTTTTCAGTTCCTTTTTTAACTAACACTCACTGCATTTTAGCAGTAAGAAGCTACAAAACATATTATTGATCAAATGGGCATCAATGTGTGGATGTGAAGTGGACGTCAAGGTTTTGACATCAAACTGATTTGCATTTTTGACTTGTTTTTGGACATCATGAAACATCTAGATCAGGGGTCAGAAACCTTTTTTCAGCAAAGAGCCATTTTGGATTTTTTCGGCAAATGCATTTTTTTAAAGAGCCATTAGGGATATATATGAATCATCACATATTGAGCAAGTCCATGTATTAATAAAGGACAATTTATAGAATTTCTTTCTTTTCACCACTCATGAACATTGTTTAAATTTTATGGTGCAAGGTTGCCATAGAAATGTAAGTGGCATGTCCTTTATTGGTGTCGCGATTCAAGTTAGTCTACAGCGCTGCACACGCGCATTGGTTGAAATGTCATTTTATTCTTATTCATTTTGCTGTAAAAATATACAATAAAAAGGTTATTTTAATTTTATTTTCAAAAGGAAACTGAATTTTAGTGACAGTTTTAATTTTTTATTAAAGAGAGACAGCTGCAGCACATATTTTTGGTCAAAGAGCCTCATGTGGCTCCCAAGCCATAGGTTCCC